>NC_135824.1:56723466-56783466 GCF_964213995.1 Mustelus asterias | reverse complement strand
AGAGAGTGCGTGAGAGTGAGAGAGTGAGTGTATGAGAGTGTGCGCGGGACAGTGGGGAACCTGCAGGCAATGTTCCTGAACGTCCTTCCAAACAGTGACGATCACAGGTTCACGAGCTGCTGATGTCAGGGGGTGAAAGGTTGTGGGGGACTTTCAGAAATCAGTTTGGACCCGCTCAAACCAGTCCTCGCAGCAGAGTGGAGAAATTGTCATCAAAGCCCACCAGGTTTTAAATCTCCCTGCAGGGAAGGCAATCCGCCATCCTGACCGGGTCTGGCCTACACGTAACAGCTCTTAAACCCTCTGAAAAGGCCAGACATCTCCCTCACACTTGGGGATGGAGTGCCCAGTGGACCTGGGCTGAATTACAATTGGAAATCCATTCTGCATGAACACCGATTAGAGCAGGTGTTTTAAAGGGGCCTTTCCCTAAAAAAAAAAGCAAGGCCTGTTTGTAAATACGGGAAGAAAATGAGACATTTATAAAACAGCTCCACAGCAGTGAACCAAACGTCTCCAGTCAAATGTTAATTTTCAGATATAATTAAATGCACGTGGTACGATTCAGAAAAACAAGAGGCAGAACTCGGAATGATTAAGTTCTTGTGGCATTTGTTTTATTTCTTTCTCTGTATTTTCAAGAGGTGTATGTTCCAATTCACCTCATAGCCCCACAGTAAGACCACCGGCCTAGGCCCGAATTCCTCCAATGGCAGGGTCTCCCATTCCGCTATCCATGGAGTCAGAGGGGTAGTCAGTCCCGCCTACTCCTCAGCCAATCCCCGCTCCAGTGTGTGTTTAGAATCATAGAATCTTACAGTGCAGATGGAGGCCATTCGGCCCATCGAGTCCACACCGACCACATTCCCACCCAGGCCCTATCCCCGCATATTTACCGCACATATTTATTTGATTGGCTGCAGCCAGGACATCAAAGTTTTAAAGTTTATTTATTAGTCACAAGTAAGGCTTACATTAACACTGCAATGAAGTTACTGTGAAATTCCCTGAGTCATCACACACCTGGCACCTGTTCGGGTCAATGCGCCGAACCGGCATGTCTTTCGGACTGTGGGAGGAAACCGGAGCACCCGGAGGAAACCCACGCAGACACGGGGGAGAACGTGCAGACTCCACACAGACAGTGACCCAAGCCGGGAATCGAGCCCGGATCCCTGGCGCTGTGAAGCAGCAGTGCCAACCACTGTACAATTTAGCGCGGCCAATCCACCTAACCAGCACGTCTTTCAGACTGTGGGAGGAAACCGGAGCACTCGGAGGAAACCTACGCCAAAAGGCCTCCTCCTGCACTGTAAGATTCTATGATTCGATAACCCACACTGGAGCGGGGATTGGCTGAGGAGTTGGCGGAGCTGACTACCCCTCCGACTCCATGGACAGTGGGACGGGAGACCCCACCATTGGAGGAATCCAGAGGTAGGCTGGTGGTCTTGTTGGAGGGAGAACGTGCAGAGTCGGCACAGACGGTGACCCGAGCCGGGAATTGAACCGGGGTCCCCGGTGCTGTGAGGTAGCCGTGGTAACCACCGGGCCTCATTCAGGGGGGGAAGCCACGCCTTAGAGAGCTGCCGGCCAATCGGAATGGCCGGCGGCGCTCCCGGCAGTACTGAAGTGGCGTCGAGGAAATTTCCGGAAACCGGAAGTCACGGAATGTTCAAGGGGTCCTAATTTGGGAGGGGGTGGGGAAGGGGCCTGTGGTCATAAGGGGGTGCGAGGGGGGGGGAGGGGCGATCGAGTCCAGGAGAGAGAGGAGTGCCTGGAGGCCACCAGATTTGGTGGTGGTTGCGGGGAGGAGGAGGGGGGGGGGGGGGGGGGGGGGGGTAGGTAGGGGTGGGGAGGAGGGGGGCGGGGGGTTGCCCAAATTTAGAAGGGGTCTTCTGACGGATGTGCTCCCCCTTCCCCCCAACCACAGGAAGTTCAATCTTCCCCCCAACCTAAACATCGAGGACGGGTGGGAAATGGCCATTAACTGTCCGCTTAAGGGTCTCAATTCGGGGAGGGGGCGAGGGGGAGGGGGTGTTTCTTGTCTGAGGCCTCGCACACATTCGCGTAAAATCGCTGTGCGGTCCACGTGGGTACACGGGAAACCAAAGGGAATCGCGTCCCTTTAACTGCACACCCCTGGTCGAATAGCACTCAGAGGTGTGTGGCAGTTTTGTTGTTTCATCCGCTCATGAGATGTGGGCGTGGCTGGCAGCGTCCACCATTTATCCCCCATCCCCAATTGCCCCTTGAGGTGGGTGAGCCGCCATCTTGAACCCACTGCAGTCCATGCGGTGTAGGTACACCCAGAGTGCTGTTAGTGGGGGGCAGTTCCAGGATTTTGATCCAGTGACTGTGAAGGAACGGCCGATATATTTCCAAGCCAAGGATGGAGGAGAACTTGCAGGTGGTGGTGCTCCCACGTATCGGATGCCGTTGTCCTTCTACAAGGTAGAGGTCATGGGTTTGGAGGGTGATGTCGAAGGAGCTTTGGGGGGCCAGTGGTGTGCATCTTGCAGATGGTACACATGGCTGCCACTGGGCGTCGGTGGTGGAGGGAATGAATGCTTGTGGATGTGGTGCCAATCAAGCTTTGCCCTGGATGGTGTTGAGCTTCTTGAGTGTTGTTGGAGTTGCACTCATCCAGGCAAGTGGGGAGTATTCCATCACGCTCCTGACTTGTGGCTTGTGGATGGTGGACAGACTTTGGGGGAGTCAGGAGATGAGTTACTCACCGCAGGATTCCTCGCCTCTGACTTGCATTCCTTTTGTCGCATCTCTAGCCAAGGCCCAAGCGGCCCCTTGAGTTAGGCTAACCTTTAGCTTGTCCAGCCCCACTGCAGGCAAGGCTGGTCAAAGTTGGGCCAGGCGTCAAGCCGGAGCTCTCAGGGGAATGGGGAGAAGGATGGTTTCCTTGTGTCTGTCCGTACAAACACATAGCACACCCAATGAGTCACTATTCAAATTAACCCTGGAACAAGCAGTGCTCAGCTGAAAATAACTCATGTGCTGAGGTTGCCTTGACAACAGGAGGAACAACACGTTGACATGGTCACAGCCAGGGGGGTAATCAAAAATACAGAGTCCTCAAGGTGGGCAGAAATCCCCCCCCCCCAAAAAAAAAACAGCCTGCAATCTCCAAGGATTAAAGCACAGTTGTCAGGAATGAGGGGGAGGTTTACCCACAACCTGAAGTATTTTCCATTCGATGGTTAGGTGGAGTGGGAAGATGTCCAGCCCGAACTAGCAAACTGACCTTCCATTCAAAGTGATGTGGAGATGCCGGCGTTGGACTGGGGTAAACACAGTAAGAAGTTTAACAATACCAGGTTAAAGTCCAACAGGTTTATTTGGTAGCAAAAGCAAAAGCTTGTGTGGCTTTTGCTACCAAATAAACCTGTTGGACTTTAACCTGGTGTTGTTAAACTTCTTACTTCCATTCAAAGACAGCTGTAGACAGGTTTCTATCTTCAGCAAGGACTGGGGCCTCTAAGCAGGGTGAGCCACCACCACCACCACCACCCCCACCCCCCCCACCACCACCCAGGGGATGCCTTGGTCAATCTGGGACTCTAAAAGGGCCTCCCTTCTGTGCCTCAGTCAGTTTTGGGCTCTGAAAGGGCCTCCCCTCTGTGCCTCAGTCAGTCTTGAGGCTGAAGGTGCCTCCCTCTGTGCTCTGTCATCCCGAGCATCAACTGACCCATCTCCGCCCAACCCCAGGGGTAATTGTTAATGAGGCAGGCAAATCAACGAAGGGCCTGAGGGGAGGCAGCAAAGCTGGATGGGGGAACTGAAGATTTGGGTGAGAAACACGTTGACTCCTAACAGAGGGATGTGGAAGGGCTTGAGGAGGGAGTTCCAGTTGTTTTGGAGTTTTTATGGAGCTTGCAGATCTCCATGGTAGTACCTGAGCCAGAGTCAACCTGCAGTATAAATTGTTGTGGAAGGTTGAAATCTGGCATTCTCCTGTTGATTCTGATGAGTGCAAGATGAAAAACTTTGACAGGCCCTGCCCCTTCACCCACACACCCCTCATTCGCCTGAACCACTCCGCCGCAGGCCTCTCCCACCGTCACCGATTAATGGTGGGCAGGATGGATTTGTAGTCAGGGGTCTCGGGATGGTGGGTCTGCAGTTGGTGGCTTGATTTAAGTCCATTGCTCTGGAGGGAAGGGCTGGGGCCTCCTGGGTACAGGACCATCTCCTCGCCCTCCTCCTCCTCCTCGCCAGCCAGCGGCAGGTCAAAGATCTGGGTGAGGCCGTGCAGTCTGGCCGCCTTGTGGAATGCTTGGATGAGAAGAAGCATCATGATGAGGCCACACAGGAGATAAACTGCCCGGGATAAGAAAAAGCACCCGTTAGAGTGGCAAAGACAACATTCGGCATACTTGGTTTCATTGGTCAGAACATTGAATACGGGAGTTGGGACGTCTTGTTGAAGTTGTACAAGACATTGGTAAAGCCACACTTGGAATACTGTGTGCAATTCTGGTCACCCTATTATAGAAAGGATATTATTAAACTAGCAAGAGTGCAGAAGAGATTTACTAGGATGCTACCGGGACTTGATGGTTTGAGTTAGAAGGAGAGGCTGGATAGACTGGGACGTTTTTCCCTGGAGCGTGGGAGGCTGAGGGGTGATCTTATAGAGGTCTATAAAATAATGAGGGGCACAGATCAGCTAGATAGTCAACATCTTTTCCCAAAGGTAGGGGAGTCTAAAACTAGAGGGCATAGGTTTAAGGTGAGAGGGGAGAGATACAAAAATGTCCAGAGGGGCAATTTTTTCCACACAGAGGGTGGTGAGTGTTTGGAACAAGCTGCCAGAGGTAGTAGTAGAGGCGGGTACAATGTTGTCTTTTAAAAAGCGTTTAGACAGTTACATGTGTAAAATGGGTATAGAGGGATATGGGCCAAATGCGGGCAATTGGGACTAGCTTAGGGGGTTTAAAAAAAAAGGGCAGCATGGACAAGTTGGGTCGAAGGGCCTGTTTCCATGCTGTAAACCTCTATGACTCTACTCACTGGCTCAGGGACTGGCTGTCCACTGAGATTGAATATGGCTGTACACAGGCAGGCCATTCGGCCCTACAGTCCCCCACTCATCTTTATGCTCCATGCCAGCCCTCAGGGGAAGAGATGGTGCCACAGGAATAACATCACATTTTTAAAAATTCATTTGTGGGACATGGGCGTCGCTGGCTGGGCCAGCATTTATTGCCCATCCCTAGTTGCCCTTGGAGGGCAGTTGAAAGTCAACTGGAGTCACATGTAGACCAGACCAGGTAAGGACGGCAGATTTCCTTCCCTAAAGGACATTAGTGACCCAGATGGGTTTTTCCGAAAAACGACAATGGTTTCATGGTCATGAGTTGATTCTTAATTCAGAATTTTTTGTTGAATTCAAATTCCACCATCTGCCATGGGCGGGATTCGAACCCGGTGTCCCCAGAACATTAGCTGAGTTTCTGGATTAATAGTCTAGCGATAATACCACTAGGCCATTGCCTCCCTCTAAACTGGTCTAATAACTCAACTAGTATGCATTAATTCATGTCACAAATAAGGCTGACATTAACACTGTAATGAAGTTACTGTGAAAATCCCCTAGTCGCCCCACTCCGGCGCCTGTTCGGGTACACTGAGGGAGAATTTAACATGGCCAGTGTACCTAACCAGCATGTGTGAGGAAACCAGAGCACCCGGAGGAAACCCACGCAGACACGGGGAGAACGTGCAGACTCCACGCAGACAGTGACCCAAGCCAGGAATTGAACCCGTGTCCCTGGCGCTGTGAGGCAGCAGTGCTGACCACCGTGCTACCGAGGGAAGAGAGGAGGAGGGAGAGGGAGAGGGAGGGGGAGGGGGAAGGGGAGGGGGAGTGGGAGGGGGAGTGGGAGGGGGAGGGGGAGGGAGGGGGGGAAGAGGGAGGGGTAGGGGTAGAGGAGGAAGGAGGAGGGGGAGGGGGAGGGAGAGGGAGAGGGAGAGGGAGGAGGGGGGAGGGAGGGGGAGAGGATGGAGGGGAGGGGAGGGAATGGAGGGGGAGGAAATGGGGACGCAGAGGGAGGAGGAGGGGAGGGGAGGAGGAGACGGGATGGAGAAGGAACGGATGGAGGGGGAGGGGAAGAGGGAGGTGATGGAGGGGAGGAGGAGGGAAGGGGAGGAGGAGGGAAGGGATGGAGGGGGAGGATGGGAGGGAGGGGGATCTGGAGGGAGAGAGATTTTTTTGTGATGTTAGACCCCGTTCTGAAGCTGGCTGTGAACGGTTACTGACCGGTGATGGAGATCTTGTAGAGCGGGCGTAGCGGCTGGTTATCCTGCTCGCCGGGTACGTAGTCACCGAGGCCGATGGTGGTGAGGGAGATAAAAGAGAAATAAAAGGCATCGAGGAAGGACCAGCTGCTCTCGATGGTGCTGAAGATGGCCGCGGGGATCAGGAAGAAGATGAGCAGAGCTGTCAGCAGCAGCAGCAGGAAGTGGAACCGCGTGACCCCCTTCTCGGTGTAGCCCAGCCGCTCCTGGCACAGGCTGATCGGGCGGGATGTCACAACCACCATCAGCCGCTGAACAATCACCGACAGGACCAACATTGTCAGCGGAACCCCCAGCAGCGCAAAGAAGATGGAGAAAACCTTTCCCCCGTCAGAGACGGGAGTAGTGTGGCCGTAACCTGCGGAGGAGAAAATTGCGTCAAAATTAGAATCGTGGGAACCCTACAGTGCAGAAGGAGGCCATTCGGCCCATCGAGCCTGCACCGACCACAATCCCACCCAGGCCCTATCCCCACACATTTACCCTGTTAAACCCCCTGACACTATGGGGCAATTTAGCATGGCCAATCCACCTAACCTACACACCTTTGGACACTAAGGGGCAATTTAGCATGGCCAATCCACCTAACCTACACATCTTTGGGCACTAAGGGGCAATTTAGCATGGCCAATCCACCTAACCTACACATCTTTGGGCACTAAGGGGCAATTTAGCATGGCCAATCCACCTAACCTACACACCTTTGGACACTAAGGGGCAATTTAGCATGGCCAATCCACCTAACCTACACATCTTTGGGCACTAAGGGGCAATTTAGCACGGCCAATCCACCTAACCTACACATCTTTGGGCACTAAGGGGCAATTTAGCATGGCCAATCCACCTAACCTGCACATCTTTGGACACTAAGGGGCAATTTAGCACGGCCAATCCACCTAACCTACACATCTTTGGGCACTAAGGGGCAATTTAGCATGGCCAATCCACCTAACCTGCACATCTTTGGACACTAAGGGGCAATTTAGCACGGCCAATCCACCTAACCTGCACATCTTTGGACACTAAGGGGCAATTTAGCACGGCCAATCCACCTAACCTACACATCTTTGGACACTAAGGGGCAATTTAGCATGGACAATCTACCTGACCTGCACATCTTTGGAGTGTGAGAGGAAACCCATGCAGACACAGGGAGAATGTGCAAACTCCGCACAGACAGTGACCCGAGGCTGGAATTGAACCCGGGTCCCTGGTGCTGCGAGGCAGCAGCGCTAACCACTCGACATTATCGAGCAGGGAAGGAAAATATGCAAGATGTTGAATTGATGTCACGCCTGTCCTAAACTGGGACATCCCAAAGTGCTCTGCAGCCAATGGGGTACTTTTTGAGGTGTAGTCAGTGGTTGTATTGTAAGAAGCATGACAGCCAACTGGTACACAGCAAGCTGACAGCAAATTGTTCGTTGTCTGTTTTTTTCTGCGCTGATCGTGGAGGGATAATTATTGAGCAGGATTCAAGCTCACCCCACTGGAGCAATATGCTTATCCCAGGAACCAGTCCAGTGAATATACACTGTGCTAAGACGAGAATGATTGTATGGGTGTGGCTGCACCCTGTCTAATTGTCTTTGAGGCCTTTTTGCGCTAATTCCTCTGTAATCACCAATTAAGGTTTAAACGCCTGCAGCATCCTCGACTATCCTGGTGGGTTGACAACGCTAATATGTAACCCTCGCCCTGACCGTGACGGTTCCTGTTCAGCCCTGAGTGAGGCCAGGAATGTAAGCGCAGGCCAAGTCCCAGCTTTGCTGTCTCAACACTGAACTATGTGGCAATTCCAGAGAGCGTAGAGCGGATTGTTCCCAGCTCCCAGACACGCCCTTATAGGCACGACTTGCTCAGAAAAAAAGCAAGCAGCCCAATGTCTAATCTGAGTGACAGACACTGCCACTGCCCCACACACACACACACACAGACACACACACACGCACAAACACACACACACGCACAGACACACATATATACATGCACGCAGACACACATACACATGCGCAGACACAGAAACATACACATGCATGCGTACACAGACACATGCGTGCACACACATATATACACATGTACATGCACACACGTGTGCACACACACACATACACAGACACACGTGTGCACACACACACACACATACATATACATGCAGGCACACACACATGCACATGTACTGGAGAGGCTGGAGGGGTTAGGACCTGCAGTTACCACTCCTTAATTCGGGGAGAGCAGTGCCCCAGTTTAAAGGGGGCTGTTGATGGAAACGTTTCTCCTTCCCACCGTTCCCCCACCCCACCACATCCCTCCAGCCCAAGGCCTGAACCGAATTATTATCATTTCCAGGCACATTTCCTACATTAGGGCCGGTGCAGACTCAATGGGCTGAATGGCCTTGTAAGCGGACACAAATTTCTGTGATTCCTAAGATTAAATATTTCTTCGAATAAAATCAAATAAATGAAACAGGACAAAGCAGCACCCAGGCACAAAGTGTGAACAGACAAGCAGGTCTTTTAAAATGCAGAAACCAGGCTGACAAAGGGACTGAGGAACTCACATTAGCATAACCTTCCATTTAATTAAATTGGCTCCAAGGATATCAAACAGAAGGTCTCCTAGACATGAAAGACTTCCTGATAAAACACCTATTGTATAAGAAACTCTGGAGATCTCAGACAATTATCACCTCCCTAGACTGGGCAATCACCAGACTTAACACATCAACTCCGCACCTAAAAACCCATTAAACAGGATGACCATATCAGAAAACCATAAACAAACCATTTACACACCAACCACAGAATATGACTATAACTATAGCCCGTTTTTTGGCGGGCCTGCAGAGTACCTTCGGGACTGTTATTGTATGTGTGTCCTGATTGTACCTCCATCGACGTAAAAGCAATAAAGCTGTGCCATTGTTGAACCTGACTCTGGGTCCGTAGTGGTCGTGTTCGCCCACTCGCGCTAACAGCCTCCTTCTGCATTACAGGGATTCAATGGTTACAGCAGTGCCCCTGGGCTTTCCCACCAACAAAAGCATGTGAACGATGCCGTATGGTGCAAGCTTTTCTCTTCAGAATGATACAGCTCTGAAAGAGACCATTCAGCCCGTCATTTATCGAGCTATCCAACTGTCATCAGTACCCCAGACCCATTCACATGGTTCCTTCTCAGCTAGATCTCTGACTCCTTTTTCAAAGTTAATACTGAATTCATGAACACGATCCGTGTTCCAGAAGGTAACAAACACCAGTTATTGAAAAGGAGGAAAATATATACATTGTCCAAACATATGTTAACAGTTGGAAGAAAACCTTTGGGAGCTTAAGTTTCAAATAATGCAAAACCCTTTCAAAATGCCTTGCCCACCCCTCCCTCCAAACATTGAGGAACTTTTCAAAAAGTTTTTCCTTCCCCAGAAATGCTGAAAAACCTGAAATAAACCCTTTCAAACACCGAAAAAAGCTTAAAAACCTTTTTTTTTTTCAAATGCTGGGCAACATTTGATCACCAAATATTGAAAGAAAAACGTAAAACTTTCTTTTAAATGTTGAACAACTTTTGATACACTTTTCCAAATACCGAAGAACTTTTTTAAAAAGTTAACTTTGGCAACACAGTGGTTAGCACTGCTGCCTCACAGCGCCAGGGACCCGGGTTCGATTCCAGCCTCGGGTCACTGTCTGTGTGGAGTTTGCATGTTCTCCCCGTGTCTGCGTGGCTTTCCTCCGGGTGCTCCAATTTCCTCCCACAGTCCAAATGACGGGCTGGTTAGGTGCATTGACCGTGCTAAATTCTCCCTCAGTGTACCTGAACAGGCACTGTAGTGTGGCGACTAAAATTTAAAATTTATTTATTTGTCAGAAGTAGGCTTACATTAACATTGTGATGAAGTTACTGTGAAAATCCCCTAGTCACCACACTCCGGCACCTGCTCAGATACACGGAGGGAGAATTTAGCACCCTAACCAGCACATCTTTCAGACGGTGGGAGGAAACAGGGAGAAGAAGGGGGATGGAATATAAAAGCAGGGATGTCTTGATGCACCTGTACAGGGCATTGGTGAGGCCGCAGCTGGAATACTGTGTGCAGTATTGGTCCCCTTATATGAGGAAGGATATATTGGCATTGGAGGGAGTGCAGAGAAGGTTCACCAGGTTGATACCGGAGATGAGGGGTTTGGATTATGAGGAGAGGCTGAGGAGATTGGGTTTGTACTCGTTGGAGTTTAGAAGGATGAGGGGGGATCTTATGGAGACTTATAAGATAATGCGGGGGCTGGATAGGGTGGAGGCGGAGAGATTCTTTCCACTTAGTAAGGAAGTTAAAACTAGAGGACACAGCCTCAAAATAAAGGGGGGTCGGTTTAAGACAGAGTTGAGGAGGAACTTCTTCTCCCAGAGGGTGGTGAATCTCTGGAATTCTCTGCCCACTGAGGTGGTGGAGGCTACCTCGCTGAATATGTTTAAAGCGCGGATGGATGGATTCCTGATCGGTAAGGGTATTAAGGGTTATGGGGATCAGGCGGGTAAGTGGTACTGATCCACGTCAGATCAGCCATGATCTTATTGAATGGCGGGGCAGGCTCGAGGGGCTAGATGGCCTACTCCTGCTCCTATTTCTTATGTTCTTATGAATGTGCAAACTCCACACAGACAGTGACCCAAGCCGGGAATCGAACCCAGGTCCCTAGCACTGTGAGGCAGCAGTGCTAATCACTGTGCTACCGTGCTGCCTAGGGGGTCTTCACAGTAACTTCATTGCAGTGTTATTGTAAGCCTACTTGTGACAGTGATAAATAAAACTTTAACAATGTTTAATAAACCATCAAATATTGAAAACGATCATTTCAAAATGTTAGACAACAGTTGATAAAATATTTCAAATACTGAAAAAATTTGTAAAAGAATGTTCAATAACTTCTGATAGCCATGATGTGGAGATGCCGGCGTTGGACTGGGGTGGACACAGTAAGGAATCTCACAACACCAGGTTAAAGTCCAACAGGCTTTTTTGGAATCACAAGATTTGGAGCGCATTTGAGGAAGGGGCAGTGCTCCGAAAGCTCATGATGCCAAATAAACCTTTTGGACTTTAACCTGGTGTTATGAGACTTCTTACTGTAACTTTTGATAAATTTGATCAAATATTGAAAAACTTTGAAAATGTTGAACAAGATGGGTGGCACAGTGGTTAGCACTGCTATCTCACAGCCGCCAGGGACCTGGGTTCGATTCCCAGCTTGGGTCACTGTCTGTGTGGAGTTTGCACGTTCTCCCCGTGTCTGTGTGGGTTTCTTCTGGGTGCTCCGGTTTCCTCCCACAGTCTGAAAGACGTGCTGGTTAGGTGCATTGACCCGAACAGGTGCCAGACTGTGGTGACTAGGGGAATTTCATATTAACTTAATTGCGGTGTTAATGTAAGCCTTACTTGTGACTAATAAACTTTTAAAAAAAACTTTTGACAAACTATTTTCAAATATAGAAAAACTTTTAAAATGTTGAACAACATGGGCAGCACAGTGGCACAGTGGTTAGCACTGCTGCTTCACAGCGCCAGGGACCTGGCTTTGATTCCCGGCTTGGGTCACTGTCTGTGTGGAGTTTGCACATTCTCCCCGTGTCTGCGTGGGTTTCCTCCGGTTGCTCCGGTTTCCTCCCACAGTCTGAAAGATGTGCCGGTTAGGGTGCGTTGACCCGAAGAGGTGCCGGAATGTGGCGACTAGGGGAATTTCACAGTAACTTCATTGCAGTGTTAATGTCAGCCTTACTTGTGACAAATAAATACCTTTAAAAAACTTTTGTTAAATTTTTCCAAGTATTGAAAAACTTTTTAAATGTTGGATAACTTTTGATAAACTTTTTCAAAATATTGAAAAACTTTTGAAATGTTGAACAACTTTTGATAAACTTTTTCAAATATTGATAAACGTTTTTCAGATCTTGAAGAGCTTTTGAAAGCTCTTCGAAGTATTGCAAACCCCCTTTCGCTGAACATTTCGAAACTTTACACATCTCTCACCCACTGTGGTGATCAGGGTGCTGGCGAAGAAGAAGGAGGATGCAAAATCCCAGTTGATCTTGTGGGAAGCGTTGCTGAGGATTGAGACTCCGTATCTGTCCGCTTCCAGCACTCTCTCCAAGAAGTGTTCCAGCTCGGGCTCGGCCAAACACGAGCGGCTGCTGTTGAGAAGCTGGGACTTGAGGAGCCGCATCTCTGCCCGCAGCCTCCGCTCGTGGGGCTGCTCGATCAGAGACACTATCACCGCCCCCAGCAGCAGGTAGCACAGGTAAAAGGCAGCCAGCAGCAGCCAGGGACACCCACACCTCGCCATCTCCCCCTCACTGATTCCCCCCGGGGATCCACCCTTCAAACTCCAAACCTGCCCATGAACCGAGTTTCCGTCCTGAGTTCAGAGTCAGAGATACCTGCTCCAATGGCAGGGAGGACAACGCCTTTAAAACCTCACCTTTCCGGTAATCTGAAACAGAATGTAACATTGTCTTCCTGTATTGTACACTGTGTGATATATACTGCCTGTAATGTACACTGTGTGATATACACTGGCTGTGATATACACTGTGTGATATACACTGTGTGATATACGCTGCCTGTAATGTACACTGTGTGATATATACTGCCTGTAATGTACACTGTGTGATATACACTGTGTGATATACGCTGCCTGTAATGTACACTGTGATATACAGTGTGTGATATACACTGCCTGTAATGTACACTATGTGATATACACTGTCTGTAATGTACACTGTGTGATACATACTGCCTGTCATGTACACTGTGATATAAACTGCCTGCAATGTACACTGTGTGATATACACTGTCTGTAATGTACACTGTGTGATATACACTGTGCGATATACACTGTCTGTAATGTACACTGTGTGATACACACTGTCTGTAATGTACACTGTGTGATATATACTGTCTGTAATGTACACTGTGTGATATACACTGTGTGATATACACTGCCTGTAATGTACACTGTGTGATATACACTGTCTGTAATGTACACTGTGTGATACATACTGCCTGTCATGTACACTGTGATATAAACTGCCTGCAATGTACACTGTGTGATATACACTGCCTGTGATATACACTGTGATATACACTGTGTGATATACATTGCCTGTAATGTACACGGTGTGATATACACTGCCTGTGATATACACTGTGATATACACTGTGTGATATACATTGCCTGTAATGTACACGGTGTGATATACACTGTGTGATTTACACTGCCTGTAATGTACACTGTGTGATATATACTGCCTGTGATATACATTGCCTGTATTGTACACTGTGTGATATACAGTTTGTAATGTACACAGTGTGACATACACTGTGTGATATACACTGCCTGTCATGTCCACTGTGTGATATACACTGTTATATACACTGCCTGTAATGTACACTGTGTGATATACACTGCCTGCAATGTACACTGTGATATACACTGCCTGTGATATACACTGTGTGATTTACACTGCATGTAATGTACACTGTATGATATACACTGCCTGTAATGTACACTGTGTGATATACACTGTGATATACACTGCCTGTAATGTACACTGTGTGATATACACTGCCTGCAATGTACACTGTGATATACACTGTGTGCTATACACTGCCTGTAATGTACACTGTGTGATATACACTGCCTGCAATGTACACTGTGTGATATACACTTGTGTGATATACACTGCCTGTAATGTGCACTGTAATGTACACTGTATGATATACACTGCCTGTAATGTACACTGAACAAAGAACAATACAGCACAGGAACAGGCCCTTCGGCCCTCCAAGCCCGTGCCACTCCCTGGTCCAAACTAGACCATTCTTTTGTATCCCTCCATTCCCACTCCGTTCATATGGCTATCTAGATAAGTCTTAAACATTCCCAGTGTGTCCGCCTCCACCACCTTGCCCGGCAGCGCATTCCAGGCCCCCACCTCCCTCTGTGTAAAATATGTCCTTCTGATATCTGTGTTAAACCTCCCCCCCTTCACCTTGAACCTATGACCCCTCGTGAACGTCACCACCGACCTGGGGAAAAGCTTCTCACCGTTCACCCTATCTATGCCTTTCATAATTTTATACACCTCTATTAAGTCTCCCCTCATCCTCCGTCTTTCCAGGGAGAACAACCCCAGTTTACCCAATCTCTCCTCATAACTAAGCCCCTCCATACCAGGCAACATCCTGGTAAACCTCCTCTGTACTCTCTCCAAAGCCTCCACGTCCTTCTGGTAGTGTGGCGACCAGAACTGGATGCAGTATTCCAAATGCGGCCGAACCAACTTTCTATACATCTGCAACATCAGACCCCAACTTTTATACTCTATGCCACGTCCTATAAAGGCAAGCATGCCATATGCCTTCTTCACCACCTTCTCCAACTGTGACGCCACCTTCAAGGATCTGTGGACTTCACACCCAGGTCCCTCTGCGTATCTACACCCTTTATGGTTCTGCCATTTATCGTACAGCTCCTCCCTACATTATTTCTACCAAAATGCATCACTTTGCATTTATCAGGATTGAACTCCATCTGCCATTTCTTTGCCCAAATTTCCAGCCTATCTATATCCTTCTGTAGCTTCTGACAATGCTCCTCACTATCTGCAAGTCCTGCCAATTTTGTGTCGTCCGCAAACTTACTGATCACCCCAGTTACACCTTCTTCCAGATTGTTTATATAAATCACAAACAGCAGAGGTCTCAATACAGAGCCCTGCGGAACACCACTAGTCACAGGCCTCCAGCCGGAAAAGGACCCTTCCACTACCACCCTCTGTCTTCTGTGACCAAGCCAGTTCTCCACCCATCTAGCCACCTCCCCCTTTATCCCATGAGATCCAACCTTTTTCACCAGCCTACTTTGTCAAATGCTTTACTAAAGTCCATATAGACGACATCCACAGCCCTTCCCTCGTCAACCATTCTGGTCACTTCTTCAAAAAACTCCACCAGGTTAGTGAGGCATGACCTCCCTCTCACAAAACCATGCTGACTATCGTTAATGAGTTTATTCCTTTCTAAATGCGCATACATCCTATCTCTAAGAATCTTCTCCAACAACTTCCCCACCATGGACGTCAAGCTCACCGGCCTATAATTACCCGGGTTATCCTTCCTACCCTTCTTAAATAACGGGACTACATTAGCTATCCTCCAATCCTCTGGGACCTCACCTGCGTCCAGTGACGAGACAAAGAGTGGCGTCAGAGGCCCAGCGATTTCATCTCGTCTCCCTGAGCAGCCTTGGATAGATTCCATCAGGCCCTGGGGATTTGTCAGTCTTTATATTCTCTAACAAACCTAACACTTCCTCCCTTGTAATGGAGATTTTCTCCAACGGTTCAACACTCCCCTCCGAGACACTCCCAGTCAACACATCCCTCTCCTTTGTGAATACCGACGCAAAGTATTCATTTAGGATCTCCCCTACTTCTTTGGGCTCCAAGCATAATTCCCCACTTTTGTCCCTGAGAGGTCCGATTTTTTCCCTGACAACTCTTTTGTTCCTAACGTATGAATAAAATGCCTTGGGATTATCCTTAATCCTGTCTGCCAAGGACATTTCGTGACCCCTTTTTGCCCTTCTAATTCCCCGTTTGAGTTCTTTCCTACTTTCTTTGTACTCCTCCAGAGCTCCCTCCGTTTTTAGCTGCCTGGACCTAACATACGCCTCTCTTTTCTTTTTGACCAGTCCCTCAATTTCCCTGGTTACCCACGGTTCTCGAACCCTACCCTTCCTATCCTTCTTTTTTACAGGCACATGCCTGTCCTGTAGCCCTAACAACTGTTCCTTAAAAGACTCCCACATGCCAGATGTGGATTTACCCTCAAACAGCCTCTCCCAATCAAGAGCTGCCAATTTCTGCCTAATCCCACTAAAGTTAGCCTTCCCCCAATCCAACACCTTACCCTTGGGACACCACTCATCCTTTTCCATCACTATCCTAAAGCTAACAGAATTGTGGTCACTATTTGCCACATGTTCCCCTACCGAAACTTTGAAGACCTGACCGGGCTCATTCCCCAGTACTAGGTCCAGTATAGCCCCCTCTCTAGTCGGGCTATCTACATATTGTTCCAAAAAACCCTCCTGTACGCATTTTACAAATTCCTCCCCATTCAGAGTCCCAGCTCTCAGCGATTTCCAGTCTATATCAGGGAAATTGAAGTCTCCCACGACAACAACCCTATTTTTCCTGCACCTATCCAGTATCTCCTGACATATCCGTTCTTCCACTTCCCTTGGGCTGTTGGGGGGCCTGTAGTATACCCCCAACATAGTGACTGCGCCCTTCCTGTGTATATCACTGTATGATATACACTGTGTGATATACACTGCCTGCAATGTACATTGTGATATACACTGTGTGCTATACACTGCCTGTAATACAGTGATATACACTGCATGTGATATACACTGTGTGATTTACACTGCCTCTAATGTACACTGTGTGATATACACTGCCTGTAATGTACACTGCCTGCAATGTACACTGTGATATACACTGCCTGTAATGTACACTGTGATATACACTGCCTGTAATGTACACTGTGTGATATACACTGCCTGTAATGTACACTGTGATATACACTGCCTGTAATGTACACTGTGTGATATACAGTGTGATATATACTGCCTGTAATTTACACTGTGATATACACTGCCTGTATTTTTCACTGTGTGATATACACTGTCTGTAAGGTACACTGTGTGATATACATTGCCTTAATGTACACTGTGTGATACAGACTGCCTGTAATGTACACTGTGTGATCTACATTGCCTGTATTGTACACTGGGTGATATACACTGCCTGTATTGTACACTGTCTGTAATGTACACCGTGTGACATACACCACCTGTAATGTACACTGTGTGATACACACTGCCTGTAATGTACACTGTGTGATATACACTGTGTGATATACACTGTCTGTATTGTACACTGCATGATATACACTGTCTGTAATGTACACTGTGTGGCATACAATGCCTGTAATGTACACTGTGTGATACACACTGCCTGTAATGTACACTGTGATATACACTGTGTGATATACACTGCCAGTAATGAACACTGTGTGATATACACTGCCTATAATGTACACTGTGATATACACTGTGTGATATACACTACCTCTATTGTACACTGTGTGATATACACTGCCTATAATATCTACTCAGTGTAATATACACTTCCTGTAATATAGACTGTGGTATATATCCTTTCTGTAACATACACTATGATTTATCCTACCTGTGATATACTCAGTGTGATATACACTTCCTGTAATATACACATGGTGTGATATATCCTTCCAGTAATATACATTCAGTGTGATATGCACTTCTCGTAATATGCAGTTATATACTTCCTGTAATGTATCCTACCTGAGATATACTCCGTGTGATATACTCAGTGTGATATATCCTTCCCGTAATATACACAGTGTGTTATATCCTTCCTGTAATATGCACTGTGATATATCCTTCCCGTAATATACACGCAGTGTGATATATCCTTCCTGTAATATACATTGTGTGTTATATCCTTCCAGTAATATGCACTCAGTGTGATATCGTCTTCCCTGATCATATGTGGACAGAGCAGGGCAATAGAACTGATTGGACAGCTCAATATACAACCTGGCAGAGCACAATGGGCTGAATGGCCTCACCCTGTGCTGGAAGAGTTTACAATGAGGGCACAATTGATGAAAGGAGTGAGTTACCTCGGGAGGCCCTGCTGCAATTATCTCCCTCCCCGCTAAGCCCACTGCACTTGGATTAGCGCAATGCCACGGAAGGGCAGCTAGTGAGTTGAATGAGTCGGAGCAAAACAACGGAACTCATGGGTTTCGAGAGCCAGTTACTCGGGGTGCCTTTTGGAGCAAGAACATGGTGGGCACGGTATCTGGGGCGGAGGGCTAACGTTCTGGGGCTCAGCGCTTTAATTCAGCAGGGTTAGAAAATTAAAACAAGAGTCGTTTACCTTGACTGAAAATAAAAGTTTATTGGGGCTCTTTGTTGCAGACAGCGCCTGCGTCCTCGTCATGTGAGCAGTTGTGTTCCCCAATCGGCCCATGCCGGCACCGCAGCAGATTTCTCTCCTTCCCCCCACACTTCACGTCATCCAGTAGAATCCGCAGGTTGCCCCCCGCCCCGAACTCCGCCTTCCTGGCAGCCCTGAGCGCCCCCGGGTAGCCCAGCTGACGGCACACCACCGCCGCCGCTTTGGAGTTCCACGAGTCGTCACACACTGTGCCCCACTCCCCGCCAACGTAGACCTCCACCCTCCCTGCTCCTGGCCGCTCCCTCTTCCCGGCCAGCCGCACCGCCCCGTCCCTCAGCTTGATGCGCTTCCTCTTGCCCGGCTTCGACCCTTGACCCTTGCGCCCACTGGTCGCCGAGCCCCGGTTGCCCTTCTTCTTGCTGCCCAGCGGCCGGCCCTCTTTCGGCCGGGCTCCGTCGGCCTTGGTTGGCGGTTTTGGCAGAGCCGTCTGCGGCTGTTGGCGCTTGGGTGGCGGCGTGGTCTTGATGGGGCGTGATACCCGGTTCCCCACCGTGCTCGGGACCTCCCAGTGCCAGCTCAAAGTGGATGTCCGCGGGGCAGCGGTCGTATGCCGAGCTTTCTCTTTCTGAACCCCTTGACCCCTTACGACCTTTGGCCTCTGCGTTGGAGCCCTGGTTGGCTTGGGTCTGACAGTGGTCGGGGCAACTGTCGCGGTCTCAGATTCCAAGATGAGTTCTGCGGAGTCAAATGGAGTGGATTCAGGTTAATTTCCACTAATTTCACTCCCGTAACCTCTGGATCATTACACTTCACCCAATGCCACACCTCTCAGTGTACACAGGCAGTGTAACCCTCTCCACAAGCTACATTCATGCAGGCCGTGATAAATTGACCCTAGTATCAGGGGGATGAGCAGAGTAAATATGTGGGGTTGTGAGAATAGGGCCTGGGTGGGATTGTGGTCGGTGCAGACTCGATGGGCCGAATGGCCTCCTTCTGCACTGTAGGATTCTATGATTCCATGCATTGGGATACAGTGATAATAGAAAATATAGACAAAACATACCATTCAAAGAGTACAGAGGGGAGATGGAAAGGAGAGGGTGCAGAATATAGTGTTACAGTCATAGCTAGGGTGTAAGGTGTAAATGTGACAATGCAGCTAAAGTTTATTTATTAGTGTCACAAGTGAGGCTGACATTCACAGTGCAATGAAGTTACTGTGAAAATCCCCTAGTTGCCACATTCCGGCACCTGTTCGGGTAACACTGAGGGAGAATTAAGCATGGCCAATTCACCTGACCAGCGTATCTTTCAGACTGTGGGAAGAAACTGGAGCACCCGGAGGAAACCCACGCAGACACGGTGAGAACGTGCAGACTCCGCACAGACAGTGACCCAAGCCGGGAATTGAACCCGGGTCCCTGGTATTGTGAGGCAGCAGTGCTAACCAGTGTGCCGACCTGGCAAAGCACGGCAGTGCAAAGCGTGACAGTGTAAAGCGTGACAGTGTAAAGCGTGACAGTGTAAAGCGATACAGTGCAAAGCGTGACAGTGTAAAGCGATACAGTGCAAAGCGTGACAGTGTAAAGCGATACAGTGCAAAGCGGGACAGTGTAAAGCGATACAGTGCAAAGCGTGACAGTGTAAAGCGATACAGTGCAAAGCGTGACAGTGTAAAGCGATACAGTGCAAAGCGGGACAGTGTAAAGCGATACAGTGCAAAGCGTGACAGTGTAAAGCGATACAGTGCAAAGCGTGACAGTGTAAAGCGATACAGTGCAAAGCGTGACAGTGTAAAGCGATACAGTGCAAAGCGTGACAGTGTAAAGCGATACAGTGCAAAGCGGGACAGTGTAAAGCGATACAGTGCAAAGCGGGACAGTGTAAAGCGATACAGTGCAAAGCATGACAGTGTAAAGCGTGACAGTGTAAAGCGGGACAGTGTAAAGCGATACAGTGCAAAGCGGGACAGTGTAAAGCGATACAGTGCAAAGCGTGACAGTGTAAAGCGTGACAGTGTAAAGCGGGACAGTGTAAAGCGATACAGTGCAAAGCGGGACAGTGTAAAGCGCGACAGTGTAATGCGCGACAGTGTAAAGCGTGACAGTGTAATGCGCGACAGTGTAAAGCGTGACAGTGTAATGCGCGACAGTGTAAAGCGATACAGTGCAAAGCGGGACAGTGTAAAGCGCGACAGTGCAAAGCGGGACAGTGCAAAGCGATACAGTGCAAAGCGGGACAGTGTAAAGCGCGACAGTGCTAAGCGATACAGTGCAAAGCGGGGCAGTGTAAAGTGATACAGTGCAAAGCGGGACAGTGTAAAGCGATACAGTGCAAAGCGGGACAGTGTAAAGCGATACAGTGCAAAGCGGGACAGTGTAAAGCGATACAGTGCAAAGCGTGACAGTGTAAAGCGTGACAGTGTAAAGCGGGACAGTGTAAAGCGATACAGTGCAAAGCGGGACAGTGTAAAGCGATACAGTGCAAAGCGTGACAGTGTAAAGCGTGACAGTGTAAAGCGATACAGTGCAAAGCGGGACAGTGTAAAGCGTGAAAGTGTAAAGCGTGACAGTGTAAAGCGATACAGTGCAAAGCGTGACAGTGTAAAGCGTGACAGTGTAAAGCGATACAGTGCAAAGCGTGACAGTGTAAAGCGCGACAGTGTAAAGCGTGACAGTGTAAAGCGATACAGTGCAAAGCGTGACAGTGTAAAGCGTGACAGTGTAAAGCGATACAGTGCAAAGCGTGACAGTGTAAAGCGCGACAGTGTAATGCGCGACAGTGTAAAGCGTGACAGTGTAATGCGCGACAGTGTAAAGCGATACAGTGCAAAGCGGGACAGTGTAAAGCGCGACAGTGTAAAGCGTGACAGTGTAAAGCGCGACAGTGTAAAGCGATACAGTGCAAAGCGGGACAGTGTAAAGCGCGACAGTGCAAAGCGGGACAGTGCAAAGCGATACAGTGCAAAGCGGGACAGTGTAAAGCGCGACAGTGCTAAGCGATACAGTGCAAAGCGGGGCAGTGTAAAGTGATACAGTGCAAAGCGATACAGTGCAAAGTGGGACAGTGCAAAGCGCGACAGTGCAAAGCGCGACAGTGCAAAGTGCGACAGTGTAATGCGCGACAGTGTAAAGCGGCATAGTGCAAAGCGGGACAGTGTAAAGCGCGACAGTGTAAAGCGGGACAGTGCAAAGTGCGACAGTGTAATGCGCGACAGTGTAAAGCGGCATAGTGCAAAGCGGGACAGTGCAAAGTGCGACAGTGTAAAGCGCGACAGTGTAAAGCGCGACAGTGCAAAGCGCGACAGTGCAAAGTGCGACAGTGTAATGCGCGACAGTGTAAAGCGGCATAGTGCAAAGCGGGACAGTGTAATGCGCGACAGTGTTAAGCGGCATAGTGCAAAGCGGGACAGTGTAAAGCGATACAGTGCAAAGCGCGACAGTGTAAAGTGCGACAGTATAAAGCGAGACAGTGTAAAGCGCGACAGTGCACAGCGATACAGTGCAAAGCGGGACAGTGTAAAGCGATACAGTGCAAAGTGCGATAGTGCAAAGCGGGACAGTGCAAAGTGCGACAGTGCAAAGCACGACAGTGCAAAGCGATACAGTGCAAAGCGGGACAGTGTAAAGCGCGACAGTGCAAAGCGATACAGTGCAAAGCGGGACAGTGTAAAGCGATACAGTGCAAAGCGATACAGTGCAAAGCGGGACAGTGTAAAGCGCGACAGTGCAAAGCGCGACAGTATAAAGCGCGACAGTGCAAAGTGCGACAGTATAAAGCGATACAGTGCAAAGCGGGACAGTGCAAAGTGGGACAGTGTAATGCGCGACAGTGCAAAGTGCGACAGTATAAAGCAGGAGAGTGCAAAGCGGGACAGTGCAAAGCACGACAGTGCAAAGCGATACAGTGCAAAGCGCGACAGTGTAAAGTGGGATAGTGCAAAGCGTGACAGTGTAATGCGCGACAGTGTAAAGCGTGACAGTGTAAAGCGCGACAGTGTAAAGCGATACAGTGCAAAGCGGGACAGTGTAAAGCGCGACAGTGCAAAGCGGGACAGTGCAAAGCGATACAGTGCAAAGCGGGACAGTGTAAAGCGCGACAGTGTAAAGTGATACAGTGCAAAGCGATACAGTGCAAAGCGGGACAGTGCAAAGCGGGACAGTGCAAAGCGCGACAGTGCAAAGCGCGACAGTGTAATGCGCGACAGTGTAAAGCGGCATAGTGCAAAGCGGGACAGTGCAAAGCGGGACAGTGCAAAGCGGGACAGTGCAAAGCGCGACAGTGCAAAGCGCGACAGTGCAAAGTGCGACAGTGTAATGCGCGACAGTGTAAAGCGGCATAGTGCAAAGCGGGACAGTGTAATGCGCGACAGTGTTAAGCGGCATAGTGCAAAGCGGGACAGTGTAAAGCGATACAGTGCAAAGCGCGACAGTGTAAAGTGCGACAGTATAAAGCGAGACAGTGTAAAGCGCGACAGTGCACAGCGATACAGTGCAAAGCGGGACAGTGTAAAGCGATACAGTGCAAAGTGCGATAGTGCAAAGCGGGACAGTGCAAAGCGCGACAGTGTAAAGCGCGACAGTGCAAAGCGATACAGTGCAAATTGGGACAGTGTAAAGCGATACAGTGCAAAGCGGGACAGTGTAAAGCGCGACAGTGCAAAGCGATACAGTGCAAAGCGGGATAGTGTAAAGCGCGACAGTGCAAAGTGCGACAGTATAAAGCGATACAGTGCAAAGCGCGACAGTGTAAAGTGGGATAGTGCAAAGCGGGACAGTGCAAAGCGCGACAGTGCAAAGCGATACAGTGCAAAGCGCGACAGTGTAAAGTGTGATAGTGCAAAGCGGGACAGTGCAAAGCGCGACAGTGCAAAGCGCGACAGTGCAAAGCGATACAGTGCAAAGCGGGACCGTGTAAAGCGCGACAGTGCAAAGCGATACAGTGCAAAGCGGGACAGTGTAAAGCGATACAGTGCAAAGCGGGACAGTGTAAAGCGCGACAGTGCTAAGCGATACAGTGCAAAGCGGGACAGTGTAAAGTGATACAGTGCAAAGCGATACAGTGCAAAGCGGGACAGTGCAAAGCGCGACAGTGCAAAGTGCGACAGTGTAATGCGCGACAGTGAAAAGCGGCATAGTGCAAAGCGGGACAGTGTAAAGCGCGACAGTGTAAAGCGGGACAGTGCAAAGTGCGACAGTGTAATGCGCGACAGTGTAAAGCGGCATAGTGCAAAGCGGGACAGTGTAAAGCGCGACAGTGTAAAGCGCGACAGTGCAAAGTGCGACAGTGCAAAGTGCGACAGTGTAATGCGCGACAGTGTAAAGCGGCATAGTGCAAAGCAGGACAGTGCAAAGCGCGACAGTGCAAAGCAGGACAGTGCAAAGCGATACAGTGGAAAGCGGGACAGCGCAAAGCGGGACAGCGCAAAGAGGGACAGTGGAATGCGCGACAGTGGAAAGCGGGACAGTGCAAAGCGGGACAGTGTAAAGCGCGACAGTGTAAAGCGGGACAGTGCAAAGCGGGACAGCGCAAAGTGGGACAGTGTAAAGCGCGACAGTGCAAAGCGATACAGTGCAAAGCGCGACAGTGTAAAGCGATACAGTGCAAAGCGCGACAGTGCAAAGCGAGACAGTGCAAAGCGTGACAGTGCAAAGCGCGACAGTGTAAAGCAAAACAGTGTAAAGCACGACAGTGTAAAGCGATACAGTGCAAAGCACGACAGTGTAAAGCGCGACAGTGCAAAGCGCGACAGTGTAAAGCGAAACAGTGTAAAGCGCGACAGTGTAAAGCGATACAGTGCAAAGCGCGACAGTGTAAAGCGCGACAGTGCAAAGCGCGACAGTGCAAAGCGCAACAGTGTAAAGTGATACAGTGCAAAGCGCGACAGTGTAAAGCGATACAGTGCAAAGCGCGACAGTGCAAAGCGCGACAGTGTAAAGCGTGACAGTGTAAAGCGTGACAGTGCAAAGCGATACAGTGCCAAGCGCGACAGTGTAAAGCGCGGCAGTGCAAAGTGCGACAGTGTAAAGCGCGACAGTGTAAAGCGCGACAGTGTAAAGCGCGACGGTGCAAAGCGAGACAGTGTAAAGCGTGACAGTGCAAAGCGCGACAGTGCAAAGCGCAACAGTGTAAAGTGATACAGTGCAAAGCGCGAGAGTGCAAAGCGCGACAGTGTAAAGCGTGACAGTGTAAAGCGTGACAGTGCAAAGCGATACAGTGCCAAGCGCGACAGTGTAAAGCGCGGCAGTGCAAAGTGCGACAGTGCAAAGCGCGACAGTGTAAAGCGCGACAGTGTAAAGCGCGACGGTGCAAAGCGATACAGTGCAAAGTGGGACAATGCAAAGCGCGACAGTGCAAAGCGGGACAGTGCAAAGCAGGACAGTGCAAAGTGCGACAGTGTAAAGCGCGACAGTGTAAAGCGATACAGTGTAAAGTGCGACAGTGCAAAGCGTGACAGTGTAAAGTGCGACAGTGCAAAGCGATACAGTGCAAAGTGGGACAATGCAAAGCGCGACAGTGCAAAGCGGGACAGTGCAAAGCAGGACAGTGCAAAGTGCGACAGTGTAAAGCGCGACAGTGTAAAGCGATACAGTGTAAAGTGCGACAGTGCAAAGCGTGACAGTGTAAAGTGCGACAGTGCAAAGCGAGACAGTGTAAAGTGCGACAGTGTAAAGCGCGACAGTGTAAAGTGCGACAGTGTAAAGTGCGACAGTGCAAAGCGCGACAGTGTAAAGCGCGACAGTGTAAAGCGAGACAGTGTAAAGCGATACAGTGTAAAGTGCGACAGTGCAAAGCAAGACAGTGTAAAGCGATACAGTGTAAAGCGCGACAGTGTAAAGCGCGACAGTGTAAAGTGCGACAGTGCAAAGTGAGACAGTGTAAAGCGAGACAGTGTAAAATGCGACAGTGTAAAGCGCGACAGTGCAAAGCGCGACAGTGGAAAGCGGGACAGTGCAAAGCGGGACAGTGTAAAGTGCGACAGTGCAAAGCGGGACAGTATAAAGCGAGACAGTGTAAAGTGCGACAGCGCAAAGCGGGACAGTATAAAGCGGGACAGTGCAAAGCTCGACAGTGCAAAGCGCGACTGTGGAAAGCGGGACAGTGCAAAGCGGGACAGTGTAAAGCGCGACAGTGTAAAGCGGGACAGTGCAAAGCGGGACAGTGCAAAGCGGGACAGTGCAAAGCGGGACAGTGCAAAGCGATACAGTGGAAAGCGGGACAGCGCAAAGCGGGACAGCGCAAAGCGGGACAGTGTAAAGCGCGACAGTGCAAAGCGATACAGTGCAAAGCGGGACAGTGCAAAGCGAGACAGTGTAAAGTGCGACAGCGCAAAGCGAGACAGTGTAAAGTGCGACAGTGTAAAGCGCGACAGTGTAAAGTGCGACAGTGCAAAGCGCGACAGTGTAAAGCGCGACAGTGTAAAGTGCGACAGTGTAAAGCGCGACAGTGCAAAGCGCGACAGTGTAAAGCGCGACAGTGTAAAGTGCGACAGTGTAAAGCGCGACAGTGTAAAGTGCAACAGTGCAAAGCGAGACAGTGTAAGCGATACAGTGTAACGTGCGACAGTGTAAAGTGCGACAGTGTAAAACGCGACAGTGTAAAGCGCGACAGTGCAAAGCGGGACAGTGTAAAGCGATACAGTGTAAAGTGCGACAGTGTAAAGCGAGACAGTGTAAAGTGCGACAGTGTAAAGTGCAACAGTGCAAAGCGAGACAGTGTAAAGCGATACAGTGTAAAGTGCGACAGTGTAAAGTGCGACAGTGTAAAACGCGACAGGGTAAAGCGCGACAGTGCAACGTGGGACAGTGTAAAGCGCGACAGTGCAAAGCGATACAGTGTAAAGTGCGACAGTGGAAAGCGAGACAGTGTAAAGCGCGACAGTGCAAAGCGATACAGTGTAAAGTGCGACAGTGTAAAGCGAGACAGTGTAAAGTGCGACAGTGTAATGTGCGACAGTGTAAAACGCGACAGTGTAAAGCGCGACAGTGCAAAGCGGGACCGTGTAAAGCGCGACAGTGCAAAGCGATACAGTGTAAATTGCGACAGTGTAAAGCGAGACAGTGTAAAGCGCGACAGTGTAAATTGCGACAGTGTAAAGCGAGACAGTGTAAAGCGCGACAGTGCAAAGCGCGACAGTGCAAAGCGCGACAGTGCAAAGCGGGACAGTGTAAAGTGCGACAGTGTAAAGCGCGACAGTGGAAAGCGCGACAGTGCAAAGCGCGACAGTGTAAAGCGCGACAGCGTAAAGCGTGACAGTGCAAAGCGGGACAGTGTAAAGAGCGACAGTGCAAAGCGAGACAGTGTAAAGCGCGGCAGTGCAAAGCGCGACAGTGTAAAGTGCGACAGTGCAAAGCGGGACAGTGTAAAGTGCGACAGTGCAAAGAGCGACAGTGCAAAGCGCGACAGTGTAAAGCGCGACAGTGGAAAGCGCGACAGTGTAAAGCGCGACAGTGCAAAGCGGGACAGTGTAAAGAGCGACAGTGCAAAGCGAGACAGTGTAAAGCGCGATAGTGCAAAGCGGGACAGTGTAAAGTGCGACAGTGCAAAGCGGGACAGTGAAAAGTGCGACAGTGTAAAGCGTGACAGTGTAAAGCGCGACAGTGGAAAGCGAGACAGTGCAAAGCGCGACAGTGCAAAGCGAGACAGTGGAAAGCGAGACAGTGCAAAGCGGGACAGTGCAAAGCGAGACAGTGCAAAGCGCGACAGTGTAATGCGCGACAGTGCAAAGCGCGACAGTGCAAAGCGCGACAGTGTAAAGCGCGACAGTGCAAAGCGCGACAGTGCAAAGCGCGACGGTGCAAAGCGTGACAGTGTAAAGCGCGACAGTGCAAAGCGCGACAGTGCAAAGCGAAACAGTGTAAAGCGCGACAGTGTAAAGCGATACAATGCAAAGCGCGACAGTGTAAAGCGATACAGTGCAAAGCGCGACAGTGTAAAGCGCGACAGTGCAAAGCGCGACAGTGCAAAGCGAAACAGTGTAAAGCGCGACAGTGTAAAGCGATACAGTGCAAAGCGCGACAGTGCAAAGCGCAACAGTGTAAAGCGATACAATGCAAAGCGCGACAGTGTAAAGCGATACAGTGCAAAGCGCGAGAGTGCAAAGCGCGACAGTGCAAAGCGCGACAGTGTAAAGCGTGACAGTGTAAAGCGCGACGGTGCAAAGCGAGACAGTGCAAAGCGCGACAGTGCAAAGCGCAACAGTGTAAAGTGATACAGTGCAAAGCGCGACTGTGCAAAGCGCGACAGTGTAAAGCGTGACAGTGTAAAGCGTGACAGTGCAAAGCGATACAGTGCCAAACGCGACAGTGTAAAGCGCGGCAGTGCAAAGTGCGACAGTGTCAAGCGCGACAGTGTAAAGCGCGACAGTGTAAAGCGTGACAGTGTAAAGCGCGACGGTGTAAAGCGCGATGGTGCAAAGCGCGACAGTGTAAAGCGCGACAGTGCAAAGCGCGACGGTGTAAAGCGCGACAGTGTAAAGCGCGACAGTGTAAAGCGCGACAGTGTAAAGCGCGACGGTGCAAAGCGCGACAGTGTAAAGCGCGACAGTGTAAAGCGTGACAGTGTAAAGCGCGACAGTGTAAAGCGCGACGGTGCAAAGCGCGACAGTGTAAAGCGCGACAGTGTAAAGCGTGACAGTGTAAAGCGCGACAGTGTAAAGCGCGACAGTGCAAAGCGCGACAGTGTAAAGCGCGACAGTGTAAAGCGCGACAGTGTAAAGCGCGACAGTGTAAAGCGTGACAGTGTAAAGCGCGACGGTGCAAAGCGCGACAGTGTAAAGCGTGACAGTGCAAAGCGCGACAGTGTAAAGCGCGATGGTGCAAAGCGCGACAGTGTAAAGCGTGACAGTGTAAAGCGGGACAGTGTAAAGCGGGACAGTGTAAAGCGCGACGGTGCAAAGCGCGACAGTGTAAAGCGGGACAGTGTAAAGCGCGACGGTGCAAAGCGCGACAGTGTAAAGCGATACAGTGCAAAGCGATACAGTGTAAAGTGCGACAGTGTAAAGCGCGACAGTGTAAAGCGCGACAGTGTAAAGCGTGACAGTGTAAAGCGTGACAGTGCAAAGCGTGACAGTGCAAAGCGCGACAGTGCAAAATGGGACAATGCAAAGCGCGACAGTGCAAAGCGGGACAGTGCAAAGCAGGACAGTGCAAAGTGCGACAGTGTAAAGCGCGACAGTGTAAAGCGCGACAGTGTAAAGCGTGACAGTGTAAAGCGCGACAGTGTAAAGCGCGACAGTGTAAAGCGTGACAGTGTAAAGCGTGACAGTGCAAAGCGCGACAGTGCAAAATGGGACAATGCAAAGCGCGACAGTGCAAAGCAGGACAGTGCAAAGTGCGACAGTGTAAAGCGCGACAGTGTAAAGCGATACAGTGTAAAGTGCGACAGTGCAAAGTGAGACAGTGTAAAGTGCGACAGTGCAAAGCGAGACAGTGTAAAGTGCGACAGTGTAAAGCGCGACAGTGTAAAGTGCGACAGTGTAAAGTGCGACAGTGCAAAGCGCGACAGTGTAAAGCGCGACAGTGTAAAGCGAGACAGTGTAAAGCGATACAGTGTAAAGTGCGACAGTGCAAAGCAAGACAGTGTAAAGCGATACAGTGTAAAGCGCGACAGTGTAAAGCGCGACAGTGTAAAGTGCGACAGTGCAAAGTGAGACAGTGTAAAGCGAGACAGTGTAAAATGCGACAGTGTAAAGCGCGACAGTATAAAGCGAGACAGTGTAAAGTGCGACAGTGCAAAGCGCGACTGTGGAAAGCGGGACAGTGCAAAGCGGGACAGTGTAAAGCGCGACAGTGTAAAGCGATACAGTGTAAATTGCGACAGTGTAAAGCGCGACAGTGCAAAGCGTGACAGTGTAAAGCGTGACAGTGCAAAGCGATACAGTGTAAATTGCGACAGTGTAAAGCGCGACAGTGCAAAGCGTGACAGTGTAAAGCGTGACAGTGCAAAGCGATACAGTGTAAATTGCGACAGTGTAAAGCGTGACAGTGCAAAGCGATACAGTGCCAAACGCGACAGTGTAAAGCGCGGCAGTGCAAAGTGCGACAGTGTCAAGCGCGACAGTGTAAAGCGCGACAGTGTAAAGCGTGACAGTGTAAAGCGTGACAGTGCAAAGCGATACAGTGCAAAGCGCGACAGTGTAAAGCGCGACGGTGCAAAGCGAGACAGTGTAAAGCGTGACAGTGCAAAGCGATACAGTGCAAAGTGGGACAATGCAAGGCGCGACAGTGCAAAGCGAGACAGTGCAAAGCAGGACAGTGTAAAGCGCGACAGTGCAAAGCGCGACGGTGTAAAGTGCGACAGTGTAAAGCGCGACAGTGTAAAGCGAGACAGTGTAAAGCGCGACAGTGTAAAGCGCGACAGTGTTAAGTGCGACAGTGTAAGGTGCGACAGTGTAAAACGCGACAGTGTAAAGCGCGACAGTGCAAAGCGGGACAGTGTAAAGTGCGACAGTGTAAGGTGCGACAGTGTAAAACGCGACAGTGTAAAGCGCGACAGTGCAAAGCGGGACAGTGCAAAGCGCGACAGTGCAAAGCGATACAGTGTAAAGCG
Source organism: Mustelus asterias (assembly GCF_964213995.1). Classification (NCBI taxonomy): domain Eukaryota; kingdom Metazoa; phylum Chordata; class Chondrichthyes; order Carcharhiniformes; family Triakidae; genus Mustelus; species Mustelus asterias. The sequence goes on along the minus strand of NC_135824.1, from coordinate 56,753,520 downwards.
CGACAGTGCAAAGCGATACAGTGCAAAGCGGGACAGTGCAAAGCGGGACAGTGCAAAGCGATACAGTGGAAAGCGGGACAGCGCAAAGCGGGACAGTGTAAAGCGCGACAGTCCAAAGCGGGACAGTGCAAAGAGCGACAGTGCAAAGCGGGACAGTGCAAAGCGATACAGTGGAAAGCGGGACAGCGCAAAGCGGGACAGTGTAATGCACGACAGTGGAAAGCGGGACAGTGCAAAGCGGGACAGTGTAAAGCGCGACAGTGTAAAGCGGGACAGTGCAAAGCGGGACAGTGCAAAGCGGGACAGTGCAAAGCAATACAGTGGAAAGCGGGACAGCGCAAAGCGGGACAGCGCAAAGCGGGACAGTGTAAAGCGCGACAGTGCAAAGCAATACAGTGCAAAGCGGGACAGTGCAAAGCGGGACAGTGCAAAGCGGGACAGCGCAAAGCGGGACAGTGTAAAGCGCGACAGTGCAAAGCGATTCAGTGCAAAGCGGGACAGTGTAAAGCGCGACAGTGCAAAGCGCGACAGTGCAAAGCGCGACAGTGCAAAGCGCGACAGTGCAAAGCGCGACAGTGTAAAGCGATACAGTGCAAAGCGCGACAGTGTAAAGCGATACAGTGCAAAGCGCGACAGTGCAAAGTGCGACAGTGTAAAGCGTGACAGTGTAAAGCGTGACAGTGCAAAGCGATACAGTGCAAAGCGCGACAGTGTAAAGCGCGGCAGTGCAAAGTGCGACAGTGTAAAGCGCGACAGTGAAAAGCGCGACCGTGTAAAGCGCGACGGTGCAAAGCGAGACAGTGTAAAGCGTGACAGTGCAAAGCGATACAGTGCAAAGTGGGACAATGCAAGGCGCGACAGTGCAAAGCGGGACAGTGCAAAGCAGGACAGTGTAAAGCGCGACAGTGCAAAGCGCGACAGTGTAAAGCGCGACAGTGTAAAGCGCAACAGTGTAAAGCGAGACAGTGTAAAGCGCGACAGTGTAAAGCGCGACAGTGCAAAGCGGGACAGTGTAAAGTGCGACAGTGTAAGGTGCGACAGTGCAAAGCGATACAGTGCAAAGTGGGACAATGCAAGGCGCGACAGTGCAAAGCGGGACAGTGCAAAGCAGGACAGTGTAAAGCGCGACAGTGCAAAGCGCGACAGTGTAAAGCGCGACAGTGTAAAGCGATACAGTGTAAAGCGCGACAGTGCAAAGCGCGACAGTGTAAAGTGCGACAGTGTAAAGCGATACAGTGTAAAGCGCGACAGTGCAAAGCGGGACAGTGCAAAGCGCGACAGTGTAAAGCGCGACAGTGTATAGCGAGACAGTGTAAAGTGCGACAGTGCAAAGCGAGACAGTGTAAAGCGATACAGTGTAAAGTGCGACAGTGCAAAGCGAGACAGTGTAAAGTGCGACAGCGCAAAGCGAGACAGTGTAAAGCGCGACAGTGTAAAGTGCGACAGTGTAAAGTGCGACAGTGTAAAGCGCGACAGTGTAAAGCGCGACAGTGTATAGTGCGACAGTGTAAAGCGCGACAGTGCAAAGCGCGACAGTGTAAAGCGCGACAGTGTAAAGTGTGACAGTGTAAAGCGCGACAGTGTAAAGTGCGACAGTGCAAAGCGAGACAGTGTAAAGCGATACAGTGTAAAGTGCGACAGTGTAAAGCGAGACAGTGTAAAGTGCGACAGTGTAAAGTGCGACAGTGCAAAGCGAGACAGTGTAAAGCGATACAGTGTAAAGTGCGACAGTGTAAAGTGCGACAGTGTAAAACGCGACAGTGTAAAGCGCGACAGTGCAACGTGGGACAGTGTAAAGCGCGACAGTGCAAAGCGATACAGTGTACAGTGCGACAGTGTAAAGCGAGACAGTGTAAAGCGAGACAGTGGAAAGCGATACAGTGTAAAGTGCGACAGTGTAAAGCGAGACAGTGTAAAGTGCGACAGTGTAATGTGCGACAGTGTAAAACGCGACAGTGTAAAGCGCGACAGTGCAAAGCGGGACAGTGTAAAGCGCGACAGTGCAAAGCGATACAGTGTAAAGTGCGACAGTGTAAAGCGAGACAGTGTAAAGCGCGACAGTGTAAAGCGCGACAGTGCAAAGCGGGACAGTGTAAAGCGCGACAGTGCAAAGCGCGACAGTGCAAAGCGCGACAGTGTAAAGTGCGACAGTGTAAAGCGCGACAGTGCAAAGCGCGACAGTGTAAAGCGCGACAGTGTAAAGCGCGACAGTGCAAAGCGCGACAGTGCAAAGCGCGACAGTGCAAAGCGCGACAGTGTAAAGCGCGACAGTGCAAAGCGCGACAGTGTAAAGTGCGACAGTGCAAAGTGGGACAGTGTAAAGTGCGACAGTGCAAAGAGCGACAGTGCAAAGCGCGACAGTGTAAAGCGCGACAGTGGAAAGCGCGACAGTGTAAAGCGCGACAGTGCAAAGCGGGACAGTGTAAAGAGCGACAGTGCAAAGCGAGACAGTGTAAAGCGCGACAGTGCAAAGCGGGACAGTGTAAAGTGCGACAGTGCAAAGCAGGACAGTGAAAAGTGCGACAGTGTAAAGCGCGACAGTGTAAAGCGCGACAGCGGAAAGCGAGACAGTGCAAAGCGCGACAGTGCAAAGCGAGACAGTGGAAAGCGAGACAGTGCAAAGCGCGACAGTGCAAAGCGCGACAGTGCAAAGCGCGACGGTGCAAAGCACGACGGTGCAAAGCGTGACAGTGTAAAGCGATACAGTGCAAAGCGCGACAGTGTAAAGCGCGACAGTGCAAAGCGCGACAGTGCAAAGCGAAACAGTGTAAAGCGCGACAGTGTAAAGCGATACAGTGCAAAGCGCAACAGTGTAAAGCGCGACAGTGCAAAGCGCGACAGTGCAAAGCGCAACAGTGTAAAGCGATACAATGCAAAGCGCGACAGTGTAAAGCGATACAGTGCAAAGCGCGACAGTGCAAAGCGCGACAGTGTAAAGCGTGACAGTGAAAAGCGTGACAGTGCAAAGCGATACAGTGCAAAGCGCGACAGTGTAAAGCGCGGCGGTGCAAAGCGAGACAGTGTAAAGCGTGACAGTGCAAAGCGATACAGTGCAAAGTGGGACAATGCAAGGCGCGACAGTGCAAAGCGAGACAGTGCAAAGCAGGACAGTGTAAAGCGCGACAGTGCAAAGCGCGACGGTGTAAAGTGCGACAGTGTAAAGCGCGACAGTGTAAAGCGAGACAGTGTAAAGCGCGACAGTGTAAAGCGCGACAGTGTAAAGCGCGACAGTGTAAAGTGCGACAGTGTAAAGCGCGACAGTGCAAAGCGAGACAGTGTAAAGCGATACAGTGCGAAGCGCGACAGTGTAAAGCGCGATGGTGCAAAGCGAGACAGTGTAAAGCGTGACAGTGCAAAGCGATACAGTGCAAAGTGGGACAATGCAAGGCGCGACAGTGCAAAGCGGGACAGTGCAAAGCAGGACAGTGTAAAGCGCGACAGTGCAAAGCGCGACGGTGTAAAGCGCGACAGTGCAAAGCAGGACAGTGTAAAGCGCGACAGTGCAAAGCGCGACGGTGTAAAGCGCGACAGTGTAAAGCGCGACAGTGTAAAGCGAGACAGTGTAAAGTGCGACAGTGCAAAGCGAGACAGTGTAAAGCGATACAGTGTAAAGTGCGACAGTGTAAAGTGCGACAGTGTAAAGTGCGACAGTGCAAAGCGCGACAGTGTAAAGTGCGACAGTGTAAAGTGCGACAGTGTAAAGCGAGACAGTGTAAAGCACGACAGTGCAAAGCGAGACAGTGCAAAGCGCGACAGTGTAAAGTGCGACAGTGCAAAGCAAGACTGTGTAAAGCGCGACAGTGTAAAGCGAGACAGTGTAAAGCGAGACAGTGTAAAGCGCGACAGTGTAAAGCGCGACAGTGCAAAGCGGGACAGTGGAAAGTGCGACAGTGCAAAGCGGGACAGTGAAAAGTGCGACAGTGTAAAGCGCGACAGTGTAAAGCGCGACAGTGGAAAGCGCGACAGTGCAAAGCGCGACAGTGCAAAGCGAGACAGTGTAAAGCGAGACAGTGCAAAGCGGGACAGTGCAAAGCGAGACAGTGCAAAGCGCGACAGTGTAAAGTGCGACAGTGCAAAGCGCGACAGTGTAAAGCGCGACAGTGGAAAGCGCGACAGTGTAAAGTGCGACAGTGCAAAGCGAGACAGTGTAAAGCGCGACAGTGGAAAGCGCGACAGTGTAAAGTGCGACAGTGCAAAGCGAGACAGTGTAAAGCGCGACAGTGGAAAGCGCGACAGTGTAAAGTGCGACAGTGCAAAGCGCGACAGTGCAAAGCGCGACAGTGTAAAGTGCGACAGTGCAAAGCGATACAGTGCAAAGCGCGACAGTGTAAAGCGCGACAGTGCAAAGCGCGACAGTGCAAAGCGCAACAGTGTAAAGCGATACAATGCAAAGCGCGACAGTGTAAAGCGATACAGTGCAAAGCGCGACAGTGCAAAGCGCGACAGTGTAAAGCGTGACAGTGTAAAGCGTGACAGTGCAAAGCGATACAGTGCAAAGCGCGACAGTGTAAAGCGCGACGGTGCAAAGCGAGACAGTGTAAAGCGTGACAGTGCAAAGCGATACAGTGCAAAGTGGGACAATGCAAGGCGCGACAGTGCAAAGCGGGACAGTGCAAAGCAGGACAGTGTAAAGCGCGACAGTGCAAAGCGCGACGGTGTAAAGCGCGACAGTGTAAAGCGCGACAGTGTAAAGCGAGACAGTGTAAAGCGCGACAGTGTAAAGCGGGACAGTGTAAAGTGCGACAGTGTAAGGTGCGACAGTGTAAAACGCGACAGTGTAAAGCGCGACAGTGCAAAGCGGGACAGTGTAAAGTGCGACAGTGTAAGGTGCGACAGTGTAAAACGTGACAGTGTAAAGCGCGACAGTGCAAAGCGGGACAGTGTAAAGCGTGACAGTGCAAAGCAATACAGTGTAAAGTGCGACAGTGTAAAGCGCGACAGTGCAAAGCGCGACAGTGTAAAGCGAGACAGTGTAAAGTGCGACAGTGCAAAGCGAGACAGTGTAAAGCGATACAGTGTAAAGTGCGACAGTGTAAAGTGCGACAGTGTAAAACGCGACAGTGTAAAGCGCGACAGTGCAAAGTGGGACAGTGTAAAGCGTGACAGTACAAAGCGATACAGTGTAAAGTGCGACAGTGCAAAGCGCGACAGTGTAAAGTGCGACAGGGCAAAGCGCGACAGTGTAAAGTGCGACAGTGTAAAGCGCGACAGTGTAAAGCGAGACAGTGTAAAGCGCGACAGTGCAAAGCGAGACAGTGCAAAGCGCGACAGTGTAAAGTGCGACAGTGCAAAGCGAGACAGTGTAAAGCGCGACAGTGTAAAGCGAGACAGTGTAAAGCGAGACAGTGTAAAGCGCGACAGTGTAAAGTGCGACAGTGCAAAGCGAGACAGCGCAAAGCGGGACAGTGTAAAGCGCGACAGTGCAAAGCGATACAGTGCAAAGCGGGACAGTGTAAAGTGCGACAGTGCAAAGTGCGACAGTGTAAAGCGTGACAGTGCAAAGCGGGACAGTGCAAAGCGCGACAGTGTAAAGCGCGACAGTGCAAAGCGAGACAGTGTAAAGCGCGACAGTGTAAAGCGCGACAGTGTAAAGCGAGACAGTGTAAAGCGCGACAGTGTAAAGCGCGACAGTGCAAAGCGGGACAGTGTAAAGTGCGACAGTGCAAGCGAGACAGTGCAAAGCGGGACTGTGTAAAGCGGGACAGTGTAAAGCGCGACAGTGTAAAGCGCGACAGTGCAAAGCGCGACAATGCAAAGCGCGACAGTGGAAAGCGAGACAGTGGAAAGCGAGACAGTGCAAAGCGGGACAGTGTAAAGTGCGACAGTGCAAAGTGCGACAGTGCAAAGCGGGACAGTGCAAAGCGCGACAGTGTAAAGCGCGACAGTGCAAAGCGCGACAATGCAAAGCGCGACAGTGGAAAGCGAGACAGTGGAAAGCGAGACAGTGCAAAGCGGGACAGTGGAAAGCGAGACAGTGCAAAGCGCGACAGTGTAATGCGCGACAGTGCAAAGCGCGACAGTGTAAAGCGCGACAGGGCAAAGCGCGACAGTGCAAAGCGCGACAGTGGAAAGCGCGACAGTGGAAAGCGCGACAGTGCAAAGCGCGACAGTGCAAAGCGCAACAGTGTAAAGCGATACAATGCAAAGCGCGACAGTGTAAAGCGCGACAGTATAAAGTGCGACAGTGCAAAGCAAGACAGTGTAAAGCGCGACAGTGTAAAGCGAGACAGTGTAAAGCGCGACAGTGTAAAGCGCGACAGTGCAAAGCGGGACAGTGTAAAGTGCGACAGTGCAAAGCGGGACAGTGAAAAGTGCGACAGTGTAAAGCGCGACAGTGTAAAGCGCGACAGTGTAAAGCGCGACAGTGGAAAGCGAGACAGTGCAAAGCGGGACAGTTCAAAGCGAGACAGTGCAAAGCGCGACAGTGCAAAGCGCGACAGTGCAAAGCGCGACGGTGCAAAGCGTGACAGTGTAAAGCGATACAGTGCAAAGCGCGACAGTGTAAAGCGCGACAGTGCAAAGCGCGACAGTGCAAAGCGAAACAGTGTAAAGCGCGACAGTGTAAAGCGATACAGTGCAAAGCGCGACAGTGTAAAGCGCGACAGTGCAAAGCGCGACAGTGCAAAGCGCAACAGTGTAAAGCGATACAATGCAAAGCGCAACAGTGTAAAGCGATACAATGCAAAGCGCGACAGTGTAAAGCGTGACAGTGCAAAGCGATACAGTGCGAAGCGCGACAGTGTAAAGCGCGATGGTGCAAAGCGAGACAGTGTAAAGCGTGACAGTGCAAAGCGATACAGTGCAAAGTGGGACAATGCAAGGCGCGACAGTGTAAAGCGCGACAGTGCAAAGCGCGATGGTGTAAAGCGCGACAGTGCAAAGCAGGACAGTGTAAAGCGCGACAGTGCAAAGCGCGACGGTGTAAAGCGCGACAGTGTAAAGCGCGACAGTGGAAAGCGAGACAGTGTAAAGTGCGACAGTGCAAAGCGAGACAGTGTAAAGCGATACAGTGTAAAGTGCGACAGTGTAAAGTGCGACAGTGTAAAACGCGACAGTGTAAAGCGCGACAGTGCAAAGCGGGACAGTGTAAAGCATGACAGTACAAAGCGATACAGTGTAAAGTGTGACAGTGCAAAGCGCGACAGTGTAAAGTGCGACAGTGTAAAGCGCGACAGTGCAAAGCGAGACAGTGTAAAGCGATACAGTGCGAAGCGCGACAGTGTAAAGCGCGATGGTGCAAAGCGAGACAGTGTAAAGCGTGACAGTGCAAAGCGATACAGTGCAAAGTGGGACAATGCAAGGCGCGACAGTGCAAAGCGGGACAGTGCAAAGCAGGACAGTGTAAAGCGCGACAGTGCAAAGCGCGACGGTGTAAAGCGCGACAGTGCAAAGCAGGACAGTGTAAAGCGCGACAGTGCAAAGCGCGACGGTGTAAAGCGCGACAGTGTAAAGCGCGACAGTGTAAAGCGAGACAGTGTAAAGTGCGACAGTGCAAAGCGAGACAGTGTAAAGCGATACAGTGTAAAGTGCGACAGTGTAAAGTGCGACAGTGTAAAACGCGACAGTGTAAAGCGCGACAGTGCAAAGCGGGACAGTGTAAAGCATGACAGTGTAAAGCGATACAGTGTAAAGTGTGACAGTGCAAAGCGCGACAGTGTAAAGTGCGACAGTGCAAAGCGCGACAGTGTAAAGTGCGACAGTGTAAAGTGCGACAGTGTAAAGCGAGACAGTGTAAAGCACGACAGTGCAAAGCGAGACAGTGCAAAGCGCGACAGTGTAAAGTGCGACAGTGCAAAGCAAGACAGTGTAAAGCGCGACAGTGTAAAGCGAGACAGTGTAAAGCGAGACAGTGTAAAGCGCGACAGTGTAAAGCGCGACAGTGCAAAGCGGGACAGTGTAAAGTGCGACAGTGCAAAGCGGGACAGTGAAAAGTGCGACAGTGTAAAGCGCGACAGTGTAAAGCGCGACAGTGGAAAGCGAGACAGTGCAAAGCGCGACAGTGCAAAGCGAGACAGTGTAAAGCGAGACAGTGCAAAGCGGGACAGTGCAAAGCGAGACAGTGCAAAGCGCGACAGTGTAATGCGCGACAGTGCAAAGCGCGACTGTGCAAAGCGCGACAGTGTAAAGTGCGACAGTGCAAAGCGCGACAGTGCAAAGCGCGACAGTGTAAAGCGATACAGTGCAAAGCGCGACAGTGTAAAGCGCGACAGTGCAAAGCGCGACAGTGCAAAGCGAAACAGTGTAAAGCGCGACAGTGTAAAGCGATACAGTGCAAAGCGCGACAGTGTAAAGCGCGACAGTGCAAAGCGCGACAGTGCAAAGCGCAACAGTGTAAAGCGATACAATGCAAAGCGCGACAGTGTAAAGCGATACAGTGCAAAGCGCGACAGTGCAAAGCGCGACAGTGTAAAGCGTGACAGTGTAAAGCGTGACAGTGCAAAGCGATACAGTGCAAAGCGCGACAGTGTAAAGCGCGACGGTGCAAAGCGAGACAGTGTAAAGCGTGACAGTGCAAAGCGATACAGTGCAAAGTGGGACAATGCAAGGCGCGACAGTGCAAAGCGGGACAGTGCAAAGCAGGACAGTGTAAAGCGCGACAGTGCAAAGCGCGACGGTGTAAAGCGCGACAGTGTAAAGCGAGACAGTGTAAAGCGAGACAGTGTAAAGCGCGACAGTGTAAAGCGGGACAGTGTAAAGTGCGACAGTGTAAGGTGCGACAGTGTAAAACGCGACAGTGTAAAGCGCGACAGTGCAAAGCGGGACAGTGTAAAGTGCGACAGTGTAAGGTGCGACAGTGTAAAACGTGACAGTGTAAAGCGCGACAGTGCAAAGCGGGACAGTGTAAAGCGTGACAGTGCAAAGCAATACAGTGTAAAGTGCGACAGTGTAAAGCGCGACAGTGCAAAGCGCGACAGTGTAAAGCGAGACAGTGTAAAGTGCGACAGTGCAAAGCGCGACGGTGTAAAGCGCGACAGTGTAAAGCGCGACAGTGTAAAGCGAGACAGTGTAAAGCGCGACAGTGTAAAGCGGGACAGTGTAAAGTGCGACAGTGCAAAGCGGGACAGTGTAAAGTGCGACAGTGTAAGGTGCGACAGTGTAAAACGCGACAGTGCAAAGCGCGACAGTGCAAAGCGGGACAGTGTAAAGCGCGACAGTGCAAAGCGAGACAGTGTAAAGTGCGACAGTGCAAAGCGAGACAGTGTAAAGCGAGACAGTGTAAAGTGCGACAGTGTAAAGTGCGACAGTGTAAAACGCGACAGTGTAAAGCGCGACAGTGCAATGCGGGACAGTGTAAAGCGTGACAGTACAAAGCGATACAGTGTAAAGTGCGACAGTGCAAAGCGCGACAGTGTAAAGTGCGACAGGGCAAAGCGCGACAGTGTAAAGTGCGACAGTGTAAAGCGCGACAGTGTAAAGCGCGACAGTGTAAAGCGAGACAGTGTAAAGCGCGACAGTGCAAAGCGCGACAGTGTAAAGCGAGACAGTGTAAAGCGAGACAGTGTAAAGCGCGACAGTGTAAAGCGCGACAGTGCAAAGCGGGACAGTGTAAAGTGCGACAGTGCAAAGCGAGACAGCGCAAAGCGCGACAGTGCAAAGCGGGACAGTGTAAAGTGCGACAGTGTAAGGTGCGACAGTGTAAAACGTGACAGTGTAAAGCGCGACAGTGCAAAGCGGGACAGTGTAAAGCGTGACAGTGCAAAGCAATACAGTGTAAAGTGCGACAGTGTAAAGCGCGACAGTGCAAAGCGCGACAGTGTAAAGCGAGACAGTGTAAAGTGCGACAGTGCAAAGCGCGACGGTGTAAAGCGCGACAGTGTAAAGCGCGACAGTGTAAAGCGAGACAGTGTAAAGCGCGACAGTGTAAAGCGGGACAGTGTAAAGTGCGACAGTGCAAAGCGGGACAGTGTAAAGTGCGACAGTGTAAGGTGCGACAGTGTAAAACGCGACAGTGCAAAGCGCGACAGTGCAAAGCGGGACAGTGTAAAGCGCGACAGTGCAAAGCGAGACAGTGTAAAGTGCGACAGTGCAAAGCGAGACAGTGTAAAGCGAGACAGTGTAAAGTGCGACAGTGTAAAGTGCGACAGTGTAAAACGCGACAGTGTAAAGCGCGACAGTGCAATGCGGGACAGTGTAAAGCGTGACAGTACAAAGCGATACAGTGTAAAGTGCGACAGTGCAAAGCGCGACAGTGTAAAGTGCGACAGGGCAAAGCGCGACAGTGTAAAGTGCGACAGTGTAAAGCGCGACAGTGTAAAGCGCGACAGTGTAAAGCGAGACAGTGTAAAGCGCGACAGTGCAAAGCGCGACAGTGTAAAGCGAGACAGTGTAAAGCGAGACAGTGTAAAGCGCGACAGTGTAAAGCGCGACAGTGCAAAGCGGGACAGTGTAAAGTGCGACAGTGCAAAGCGAGACAGCGCAAAGCGGGACAGTGTAAAGCGGGACAGTGTAAAGTGCGACAGTGCAAAGTGCGACAGTGTAAAGCGCGACAGTGCAAAGCGGGACAGTGTAAAGCGCGACAGTGTAAAGCGCGACAGTGCAAAGCGAGACAGTGTAAAGCGCGACAGTGTAAAGCGCGACAGTGTAAAGCGCGACAGTGTAAAGCGAGACAGTGTAAAGCGCGACAGTGTAAAGCGCGACAGTGCAAAGCGGGACAGTGTAAAGTGCGACAGTGCAAGCGAGACAGTGCAAAGCGGGACAGTGTAAAGCGGGACAGTGTAAAGTGCGACAGTGCAAAGTGCGACAGTGCAAAGCGGGACAGTGCAAAGCGCGACAGTGTAAAGCGCGACAGTGCAAAGCGCGACAATGCAAAGCGCGACAGTGGAAAGCGAGACAGTGCAAAGCGCGACAGTGCAAAGCGCGACAGTGGAAAGCGAGACAGTGGAAAGCGAGACAGTGTAAAGCGCGACAGTGTAATGCGCGACAGTGTAAAGCGCGACAGTGCAAAGCGCGACAGTGCAAAGCGCGACAGTGGAAAGCGCGACAGTGCAAAGCGATACAGTGCAAAGCGCGACAGTGTAAAGCGCGACAGAGCAAAGCGTGACAGTGTAAAGCGCGACAGTGCAAAGCGCGACAGTGCAAAGCGCGACAGTGTAAAGCGCGACAGTGCAAAGCGCGACAGTGTAAAGCGCGACAGTGTAAAGCGCGACAGTGTAAAGCGCGACAGTGCAAAGCGATACAGTGTAAAGCGCGACAGTGCAAAGCGCGACAGTGTAAAGCGCGACAGTGCAAAGCGCGACAGTGCAAAGCGCGACAGTGCAAAGCGCGACAGTGGAAAGCGCGACAGTGCAAAGCGCGACAGTGTAAAGCGCGACAGTACAAAGCGATACAGTGTAAACCGCGACAGTGTAAAGCGCGACAGTGCAAAGCGATACAGTGTAAAGCGCGACAGTGGAAAGCGCGACAGTGCAAAGCGCGACAGTGTAAAGTGAAAAGTGTTAATATGCTCCAGCAAAAGCATCGACAGGAAATAACTGTGACGCTGACAGGAAGCGTGTAAGGTAAGCAAGACCTTTGACAAATTCCAGCTGTGAGATAAATATGGAGACAGAAACAGACTCACTCTCTTTGGGTCGAAAACGAAGCAATTTCCCCTTGACGTTCACGGGCTTGGGTTTAAAGTGACATTTCCCTGGTGCTGCACGCCTGGAACACAAAGAAAACCAGGAGGGTGGTCACAGGGTAACAATGGGTGACGTTAGGATTAAAAAGCAAAGCTGAACGTAACTCGAGGGATAATAAAATTGTAGACTAAATGAGTGGGAACGGATGATTAAAACAGCGGCTGTACAAACATCCACGGGGGGCAAGGAGTTACATTCCTGTGGAGAGAACGAAAGAAGTGACGAAGGAATGACAGTTATCGCTCTTGTTTAAATCTATAATTCATTAGCAAACTCACAGTAGTCATCAAAGTGTGACCAATTAAGGCCAGAATTCTGCCACGGGAAAGGGAGTGGGCTATTGGCGGACCATGGGAAAGTCTGTTGACCTTGGGTGGGGATTTTAAAAAGTTAAAGTTTATTTATTAGTCACAAGTAAGGCTTACATTAACAGTGCAATGAAGTTACTGTGAAATTCCCCCTAGTCGCCACACTCCGACGCCTGTTTGGCTCAATGCACCCGAACCAGCACAGTCTTTCAGACAGTGGGAGGAAACCGGAGCACCCGGAGGAAACCCACACTGGGAGAACGTGCAGACTCCGCACAGACAGTGACCCGAGCTCAGGAACCAAAGCCGGGTCCCTGGCGCTGTGAGGCAGCAGTGCTAACCGCTGTGCCACCGTGCTGCCTCGAGCCTGTATGGTTTCGCGATGAGCCCCACATGCGGCGGGTGTTATTAACAATAAAGTGAAAATGATCAAATGGTTTCCACGGGAAATCGGACAGGCACTTGAGAGGGGACGACAGGGAGTGAACAGAACTGAGTGGATTGCTGCACAGAGCTAGCATGGACACAATTGGCCCAATGGCCTCGATCCATGCTGTCACGAATCCCTGACTTTACGATCACTTATGCGGACACCCCTGTTTCTCTGGTCATTGGCAACACCGAGACCAATTAGAGCCAACCCCGCCAACCAATCAGCATCCTCTTTTCCCCCTCCGGCATTACAACTCGGTGCCCACTTTGAAATTTGGCATTCTGGCATCTGTCCTGTCGAGTGCAAGATAAAAAGTTTCGACAGTGTGTGTCTTTTTTTTTTTACAGTGACACGCCAACCTTTCTTATCGACCAGAGAATCTGACACTGTCACTGCCCTGCTTGTGGGATCTTGCTGTGCACAAATTTGGTCGCCGCATTTCGTGCACTCCAACAGCGACTTTCCTTCGGAGAGGGTATTGCATTGGCTGTGAGGCACCGCGGGGACGTCCCGTGGGTCATGTCAGCGGTGTTCCCGGAGTCACGTTTTGACGGTTTGGAAAGGAGTCGTGTCAGACGGGGCCTCACAGCGACACCCACGGTCGTGTTAAAGGAACCGCGAATCAGCGAATGGTTACAGCACAGACAGAGGCCATTCGGCCCGTCATATCAGCCCTGACTCCATGCAAGGCACGGCGGCACAGTGGTTAGCACTGCTGCCTCACAGTGCCAGGGACCCGGGTTCGATTCCGGCCTCAGGTGACTGTCTGCGTGGAGTTTGCACGTTCTCCCCGTGTCTGCGTGGGTTTCCTCCGGGTGCTCCGGTTTTCTCCCACAGTCTGAAAAGATGTGTCATTTAGGTGGATTGAGCCGTGCTAAATTATCTCTGAGTGTCAAGGGGACTAGCAGTGTAAATACATGGGGATATTGTTGTCAGTGCAGGATCGATGGGCTGAATGGCCTCATAGAATCCGCAGTGTAGAAGAAAGCCACTTGGCCCAACCAGCCTGTACCAACAAGAATCCCGCCCAGGTCCTGTCCCCGTAGCCCCATATATTTACCCTGCTAATCCCCTGACACTAAGGGGCAATTTAGCACGGCCAATGCACCTAATCTGCAAATCTTTGGACTGTGTGAGGAAACCGGAGCACCCGGAGGAAACCCAGGCAGACACGGGGAGAATGTGTAGACTCCACACAGACAGTGACCCAAGCTGGGAATCGAACCTGGGTCCCTGGCGCTGTGAGGCAGTCGTGCTAACCACTGTGCTACCGTGCCTCCTTCTGCACTGTATGGATTCTGTGTTTCTATCTGCCTGGGGAACTGGTTGAAAGTAAACCCCTGTGAGCTAACTGGGATAAAATTAAGGAAACATAATTTCACCCGGCCAATCGGGGAGTTTAATCTTTTCTTTTGTTCTTTCTTCCAGATGCATGTCCTAAACTGGCCACTGGAGGACAGCACCAGCCACTGCTCAGAGCTCAAGCGAGAGGATAAGGCCTTTCAGCCCCTTGATTCCTGTCCCGCCATCGTAGCTGATCTGTGACCTACCACCTGATCCCCACCTTTGACTCCCAAACCCCTTAAAACTTTCAGTTATCAAAAATCCATCAATTGCAGTTTTAAAACTGATAACTGGAAAGAGTGGGTTGTCTTATCAGGAGCGTTTTAGTTAAAGTTTATTTATCAGTGTCACAAGTCGGTTTACATTAACACTGCAATGAAGTTACTGTGAAAATCCCCTCGTCGCCACACTCCTGTTCGGGTACACTGGGGGAGAAGTTAGCACGGCCAGTTCACCTCACCCGCACGTCTTTCGGACCGTTGGAGGAAACCGGAGCACCCGGAGCAAACCCACGCAGACACGGGGAGAATGTGCAGACTCCGCACAGACAGTGACCCGAGCCGCGACTTGAACCCGGGTCCCTGGCGCTGTGAGGCAGCAGTGCTAACCCACTGTGCCATTCTCTGGGTGAAGAAATTTCTCCTCACCTCAGTTCTAAAAGGTTTACCTCAATCTATGACCCTCGGGGCAGCACGTTGGCACAGTGGTGAGCACTGCTGCCTCACAGCGCCAGGAATCTCCTCTCGAGTGCGAATATCTGATTGGAATTTAACTCCGGGTTTTACTCTCAGTCAGGCTGTCAGTGGAGTTACAGGCCTTGTCGCTCTCTGGATTCTGTGATGCAGTACAGGTACAGACAGGCGAACAGTCTAAATCTTGACACTTTGGCCTGGCCTGCCTCTCACGGCGATTAGGAGACTGAAAGGTAGTTTGATTACTTACCGTGATGGGTCGATTAGTTTATACACGGTTCCGGCGGGCATGTAGGCACTGGGGTTTCCGCTGGACATGAAGTAGAGTTCACCTGCAGAGAGACGGAGCAGCTGAGTTAACCTTTCTCTTCACATGACCTCACTGCAATCGTGAATCATAGAATCCCAACAGTGCAGAAGAGGCCAATCAGCCCATCGAGTCTGCACCAACTCTCTGACACTCTGTTTTATCCACACCCTCTCCCCCGTCCTATCCCCATACGCTTATCCTGGCTAATCCACCTAACCTGCACATCTTTGGACACTAAGGGACAATTTAGCATGGCCAATCCACCTAACCTGCACATCTTTGGACACTAAGGGACAATTTAGCATGGCCAATCCACCTAACCTGCACATCTTTGGACACTAAGGGACAATTTAGCATGGCCAATCCACCTAACCTACACATCTTTGGACACTAAGGGACAATTTAGCATGGCCAATCCACCTAACCTACACATCATTGGACACTAAGGGACAATTTAGCATGGCCAATCCACCTAACCTACACATCTTTGGACACTAAGGGACAATTTAGCTTGGCCAATCCACCTAACCTACACATCATTGGACACTAAGGGACAATTTAGCTTGGCCAATCCACCTAACCTACACATCTTTGGACACTAAGGGACAATTTAGCACGGCCAATCCACCTAACCTACACATCATTGGACACTAAGGGACAATTTAGCTTGGCCAATCCACCTAACCTGCACATCTTTGGACACTAAGGGACAATTTAGCATGGCCAATCCACCTAACCTACACATCTTTGGACACTAAGGGACAATTTAGCATGGCCAATCCACCTAACCTACACATCTTTGGACACTAAGGGACAATTTAGCATGGCCAATCCACCTAACCTGCACATCTTTGGACACTAAGGGACAATTTAGCATGGCCAATCCACCTAACCTACACATCTTTGGACACTAAGGGACAATTTAGCATGGCCAATCCACCTAACCTGCACATCTTTGGACACTAAGGGACAATTTAGCATGGCCAATCCACCTAACCTACACATCTTTGGACACTAAGGGACAATTTAGCACGGCCAATCCACCTAACCTACACATCATTGGACACTAAGGGACAATTTAGCTTGGCCAATCCACCTAACCTGCACATCTTTGGACACTAAGGGACAATTTAGCATGGCCAATCCACCTAACCTACACATCTTTGGACACTAAGGGACAATTTAGCATGGCCAATCCACCTAACCTGCACATCATTGGACACTAAGGGACAATTTAGCATGGCCAATCCACCTAACCTGCACATCTTTGGACACTAAGGGACAATTTAGCATGGCCAATCCACCTAACCTACACATCTTTGGACACTAAGGGACAATTTAGCATGGCCAATCCACCTAACCTACACATCTTTGGACACTAAGGGACAATTTAGCATGGCCAATCCACCTAACCTGCACATCTTTGGACACTAAGGGACAATTTAGCATGGCCAATCCACCTAACCTACACATCTTTGGACACTAAGGGACAATTTAGCATGGCCAATCCACCTAACCTGCACATCATTGGACACTAAGGGACAATGTAGCACGGCCAATCCACCTAACCTGCACATCTTTGGACACTAAGGGACAATTTAGCATGGCCAATCCACCTAACCTACACATCATTGGACACTAAGGGACAATTTAGCTTGGCCAATCCACCTAACCTGCACATCATTGGACACTAAGGGACAATTTAGCTTGGCCAATCCACCTAACCTGCACATCTTTGGACACTAAGGGACAATTTAGCATGGCCAATCCACCTAACCTACACATCTTTGGACACTAAGGGACAATTTAGCATGGCCAATCCACCTAACCTACACATCTTTGGACACTAAGGGACAATTTAGCATGGCCAATCCACCTAACCTGCACATCTTTGGACACTAAGGGACAATTTAGCATGGCCAATCCACCTAACCTACACATCTTTGGACACTAAGGGACAATTTAGCATGGCCAATCCACCTAACCTGCACATCATTGGACACTAAGGGACAATGTAGCACGGCCAATCCACCTAACCTGCACATCTTTGGACACTAAGGGACAATTTAGCATGGCCAATCCACCTAACCTACACATCATTGGACACTAAGGGACAATTTAGCTTGGCCAATCCACCTAACCTGCACATCATTGGACACTAAGGGACAATTTAGCTTGGCCAATCCACCTAACCTGCACATCTTTGGAGTGCGGGAGGAAACCGGAGCACCCGGACATGGGGAGAATATGCAGACTCCACGCAGACAGTGACCCGAGGCCAGAATTGAATTCAGGTCCCTGGCGCTGTGAGGCAGCAGTGAACCCGGGTCCCTGGCGCTGTGAGGCAGCAGTGAACCCGGGTCCCTGGCGCTGTGAGGCAGCAGTGAACCCGGGTCCCTGGCGCTGTGAGGCAGCAGTGAACCCGGGTCCCTGGCGCTGTGAGGCAGCAGTGAACCCGGGTCCCTGGTGCTGTGAGGCAGCAGCGCCAACCACTGCCCGTAGTTTACTGGTGCGAATGCTGTCGGTGACGTGGACTTTCATTTGCGGGATCGCAGAATGGTGACCATGGAAAAGAAGGCCATTCAGCCCATTGCGTCAAGCTCTATCCCACTGCCCCACTAGTTCCTGCTAGCCCTGCAAATGTTTACATTTCAGATAAATATTCAATTCCCTCTTGTAAGACATAGAGATAATAATAAATCATAGAATCCATACAGTGCAGAAGAAGGCCATTCGCCCCATCAACTCTGCACCGACCACAATCCCACACAGCCCCATCCCCGTAACTCCATGCATTTACCCTGCTAACCCCCCTGACATGAAGGGCAATTTAGCCTGGCCAATCCACCTAACCCACACATCTTTGGATTGGATTGTTGGGGCTGCAGCCTGGGCCCACTGACTGGACCCACTGTCTGGGCCACGCTGTCTGGGCCTCGCTGTCTGGGCCCCGCTGTCTGGGCCCCGCTGTCTGGGGCCCGGCTGTCCAGGCCCGGCTGTCCGGGCCCACTCGCCGGGCCCACTCTCCGGGCCCACTGCCTGAATCCATTATCTGGGCCCATTGCCTTGCCCCACTGTCTGGACCAACTGCCTGGACCCACTGTCTGGGCCCTACTGTCTGGACCCACTGTCTGGGCCCCCTGTCTGGGCCCCCTGTCTGAGTCATTGCCTCAACCCACTGCCTCGACCCACTGCCAGGACCCACTGCCTCGACCCACTGCCTGGACCAACTGCCTGGACCCACTGTCTGGGCCCACTGTCTGGGCCCACTGTCTGGGCCCACTGTCTGGGCCCACTGTCTGGGCCCACTGTCTGGGCCTACTCTCTGGGTCTACTCTCTGGGCCTACTCTCTGGGCCTACTCTCTAGGCCTACTGCCTAGACCCACTGTCTGGGATCACTGCCTGGACGCACTTTCTGAACCCACTGCCTGGGCCCACTGCCTACTGCCTGGGCCCACTGACTGGGCCCACTGACTGGGCCCACTGACTGGGGCCACTCTCTGGGCCGCCTGTCTGGACTGCCTGTCTGGACCGCCTGTCTGGATCCGCTGTCTGTTCCCGCTGCCTGGACCCACTGCCTGGACCCACTGCCTGGACCCACTGCCTGGAAATTCTTCCTCTTCCAGATTGAAAGGCCTTGCATTCCCCTAGACGGCGGTGCAGAGTGAGGAAGGTTACCTGCCTCGTCCTCAGCGAAGGAGATGATATACTGATAGTAGTTATTGATGAGTCTGGGAAAGTTGCACACTTGCCCCTGCCCCATGCAGATCTCGTGATAGTTCCAGCGGCCGGAGTGCAAATCCTCCTTCAGGGCCATTAGGCGGCTGGAAGACAAACACGGGAGAATCATCTGGACATCACGAGCACACCAATCTCTCAATGTTCCGTTATACTTAAAATTAAAGAGGCTGCGTAACACAGGACAGCTTCTTATTTCAGGAGAAAACTGATCAAGTTCATTTAGGAAAACTCTAGCCCCCAATGCCCCTCCACCGCCACCCACCCCTCCCACTCCCCGTTCACTACCACCCCCACTCCTGCCCAACTCCCCCCCCCGCCCCTCCTCCTCGCCCCACCCCAACCCCCCATGGTGCCCACTGGACTGGGATGGTCTAAAATGTCCCAGTGGGCACCACCACCTGCTCCCTCTCCAGGCACACACAGGGAAGAATAGGGGCAAATAATTAGGCCAGAAAAGCAGTCCAAAGATGTGTGGATTCGGAGGATTAGCCATGGTAAATTGTTCCTTCGTGTCCAAAGATGTGTAGGTTGGGTGGATTGGCCATGCTAAATTGCCCATTAGTGTCCAAAGATGTGTGCGTTAGGTGGATTGGCCATGCTAAATTGCCCCTTAGTGTCCAAAGATGTGTGGGTTAGGTGGATTGGCCATGCTAAATTGCTCCTTAGTGTCCAAGGATGTGTAGGTTAGGTGGATTGGCCATGCTAAATTGCCCCTTAGTGTCCAAAGATGTGTGGGTTAGGTGGATTGGCCATGCTAAATTGCCCCTTAGTGTCCAAAGATGTGTGGGTTAGGTGGATTGGCCATGCTAAATTGCCCCTTAGTGTCCAAAGATGTGTGGGTTAGGTGGATTGGCCATGCTAAATTGCCCATTAGTGTCCAAAGATGTGTAGGTTAGGGGGATTGGCCATGCTAAATTGTCCCTTAGTGTCCAAAGATGTGCAGATTGAGTGGATTGGCCATGCTAAATTGCCCCCTAGTGTCCAAAGATGTGTGGGTTGGGTGGATTGGCCATGCTAAATTGCCCATTAGTGTCCAAAGATGTGTAGGTTCGGTGGATTGGCCATGGTAAATTGTCCCTCAGTGTCCAAAGATGTGTAGGTTCGGTGGATTGGCCATGCTAAATTGCCCCTTAGTGTCCAAAGATGTGTGGGTAGGTGGATTGACCATGGGAAATGTGTGGGGGTTGCAGGGGATAGGGCAGGGTAAGATATTCTGTCAGAGAGTAGAGGCAGACTCGATGGGCCAAAAGTCCTCCTTCTGCACTGTAGGGATTCTATGATTCTATTCTATGAATTCAAATGTTGTGTCATACTGAAGCACCGTGAGAAGCTTTGTGCCTCTTCTTTGAAGAAAGGTATTATTTCATTGGAGGCAGTTCAGATAAGGTTCACCGAGGTGATCCCCGGTGTGGAGGGATTGTCTTATCAGGAAAAGTTAAACAGGTTGGGGGACTGTACTTATTGGAATGTAGAAGAATGAGAGGTGATCTCATTGAAACTTATCGGATTCTTGAGGGGCTTGACAGGGTAAATGCTGAGAGGATGTTTCCCCCTCATGGGAGTGTCTAGGATCAGAGGGCATGGTCTCAGAATGAAGGGGCACCAATTGAGGTGAGGAGGAATATCTTCTCTCTGAGGGTTGTGAGTCTTTGGAACTCTTTGCCACAGAGAGCTGTGGGGGGCGGAGTCCTTGTATAGATTGAAAGCTGAGATAAGATTTTTGATCAGTAAGGGAATCGAGGGTTACGGGGAAAGGGCAGGAAAGTGGGCGTGAGCAATGTTGGAACTGCCATGATCTTATTGAAAGCTGGAGTAGAAACGAGGGGCCGAATGGCCTACTCCTATTCCTATTTCCTATGATCTTACTGATGCTTCTGTGGAGAAGCATCTTGGGACGTTTTACTGCATAAAGGTGCTACATAAATGCAGGTTGTTGCCAGACATTCTCTTGGCAAAGCAGCCGGCATAATTAAGGACCCCACGCGCCCCGGACATTCTCTCTTCCACCTTCTTCCGTCGGGAAAAGGATACAAAAGTCTGAGGTCACGTACCGACCGACTCAAGAACAGCTTCTTCCCTGCTGCTGTCAGACTTTTGAATGGATCTACCTCGCATTAAGCTGATCTTTCTCTACACCCTAGCTATGACTGTAACGCTACACTCTGCACTCTCTCCTTTCCTTCTCTATGAATGGTATGCTTTGTCTGTTTAGCGCGCAAGAAACAATACTTTTCACTGTATCCCAATACATGTGACAATAATAAATCAAATCAAATAGTAAAGTTTATTTATTAGTGTCACAAGTAGGCTTACATTAACACTACAATGAAGTTACTGTGAAAATCCTCTCGTCGCCACACTCCGGCGCCTGTTCAGGTACATTAGGGAGAATTTAGCACCTAACCAGCACGTCTTTCGGACTGTGGGAGAAAACCGGAGCACCCGGAGGAAACCCACGCAGACACGGGGAGAATGTGCAAACTCCGCACAGACAGTGACCCAAGCCGGGAATCAAACCTGGGTCCCTGGCGCTGTGAGGCAGCGGTGCCAACCCACCGTGCCACCCAAATCAAACCTTTAGCGCAAACGTTCACACGGCGAGGATTGGTGAACCAATAATGTGGTTCTTTATTTGTCGAAATACCAATGATGGCGATTAAGAGAGGGGACGCGGACCCGTCTGTCCGGTGGGACGGCAGCAATGTTCTCCTGTCCGGGGGCTGGACAGCAGTGGGCAAGCTGTTTAAGAAATGCCTCCTTAAAAAGATACATGCGCCTCACAGCGCTGTTCCTGCACCGGAGGTCACCCTGCAACTGAGGAAGGAACCTACCCACTCATGAAGTCCCCGAAGATGTAGAGTCCATTGAGGTTGGGCATCTCGCAGCCTCGGTAGATGTAACCGCCCGTCACAGACCTGCCCAACCTGTGGGAGTATGCGAATATCGGCAAGATATCATCTGGAACACAAGCAAGGGTATCAACATCGCAATAAAAGATTTGGGAACATAGGAATTACGAGCAGAAGTAGGCAAATTCAGCCCTCCGAGCAAGCTCCGCCATCCCATCAGATCATGGTGGACCTCTCGGATAAAGACAAAATACTGCGGATGCTGGAATCTGAAACAAAAACAGAAAAATGCTGGAAAATCTCAGCAGGTCTGACAGCATCTGTGGAGAGACAATAGAGCCAATGTTTCGAGTCTAGATGATTCCTTTTTGGAATTCAACATGGTGGATTGGCCATTCTATGAAATCCTGGAACTCCCTCTGTAACTGCGCTGTGTTATCCTGGCTCATGATGTGGAGATGCCGGCGTTGGACTGGGGTAAACACAGTAAGAAGTTTAACAACACCAGGTTAAAGTCCAACAGGTTTATTTGGTAGCAAAAGCCACACAAGCTTTCGGAGCTGCAAGCCCCTTCTTCAGGTGAGTGGGAATTCTGTTCACAAACAGAGCATATAAAGACACAGACTCAATTTACATGAATAATGGTTGGAATGCGAATACTTACAACTAATCAAGTCTTTAAGAAACAAAACAATGTGAGTGGAGAGAGCATCAAGACAGGCTAAAAAGATGTGTATTGTCTCCAGACAAGACAGCCAGTGAAACTCTGCAGGTCCACGCAACTGTGGGAGTTACAAATAGTGTGACATGAACCCAATATCCCGGTTGAGGCCGTCCTCGTGTGTGCGGAACTTGGCCATCAGTTTCTGCTCAGCGACTCTGCGCTGTCGTGTGTCACGGGATATTGGGTTCATGTCACACTATTTGTAACTCCCACAGTTGCGTGGACCTGCAGAGTTTCACTGGCTGTCTTGTCTGGAGACAATACACATCTTTTTAGCCTGTCTTGATGCTCTCTCCACTCACATTGTTTTGTTTCTTAAAGACTTGATTAGTTGTAAGTATTCGCATTCCAACCATTATTCATGTAAATTGAGTCTGTGTCTTTATATGCTCTGTTTGTGAACAGAATTCCCACTCACCTGAAGAAGGGGCTTAGAGCTCCGAAAGCTTGTGTGGCTTTTGCTACCAAATAAACCTGTTGGACTTTAACCTGGTGTTGTTAAACTTCTTACTGCGTTATCCTGGCTCACCAAGGAACGGTCTAGAGGCAAGTGAGCAAGCAGTGTGTAAGAACGGATGGTGAGGAAGATAGGACTTAATCATAGAATAGAATCATAGAATCCCTACAGTGCAGAAGGAGACTATTTGGCCCATCGAGCCTGTGAATGTTGACCCCATAGTGGTGATCAGCGTTTGGGGAATATTGACGCCGATCGCCACTATGGGGTCAATATTCACATTGGGAGGGTGATGGGGAAAAGCCAATCTCTAATAGAAATGTGACTCACTTAGCGATGAGTTGGCACAGAGCTTCTTGTCATAGCAGGAGAAGCCCTCCTTTGCCCTCCAGCCGTAGTTGCCCCCTCTCTCGATGAGGTCCACCTCCTCGAACTTGTTCTGACCCACGTCGCCACAGAACAGGCGCCCCCGCCCGACGCCCGTCGCCGGGTCACCGCGGTCCACCGAGCACCGCCACATGTTCCGGACCCCGTAGGCGTAGACCTCGGGCCGGGCGCCCCTCTCCCTCACGAACGGGTTGCCGGCTGGGATCTGGTAGGGGGGTCCGTGGTCATTGTGGTTCACATCGACGCGCAGCACCTTACCCAGCAGGGAGGACCTGTATGGGCGATGGGCGGGTGAGGGTGGGGGAGGGGGGTGGGTGAGGGTGGAGGGGAGGGGTGGTTGGATAGCGAAACACATTAGACCAATGAGCAACTCACTCTTCCCCATGTGACCTGGGGGGGTGGTTTAACACAGCCCCCTGTGACTGAGGACTCTCACCAACTTTTGCAGACCCACCATAGAAAGCATTCTTTCCGGATGTATCATAGCTTGGTATGGTTCCTGCTCTGCCCAAGACCGCAAGGAACTACAAAGGGTCATGAACAAAGCCCAATCCATCATGCAAACCAGCCTCCCATCCATTGACTCTGTCTACACTTCCCACTGCCTCGGAAAAGCAGCCAGCATAATCAAGTACCCCCACGCACCACAGACATTCTCTCTTCCACCTTCTTCCGTCGGGAAAAAGATACAAAAGTCTGAGGTCACGTACCAACCGACTCAAGAACAGCTTCTTCCCTGCTGCTGTCAGACTTTTGAATGGACCTACCTTGCATTAAGGTGATCTTTCTCTACACCCTAGCTATGACTGTAACACTACATTCTGCACTCTCTCCTTTCCTTCTCTATGAACGGTATGCTTTGTCTGTATAGCATGCAAGAAACAATACTTTTCACTGTATACTCATGCATGTGACAATAATAAATCAAATCAAATCAGGTGGAGGGCATGAGGGGTATGGCACAAGTAGGCTTACATTAACACTGCATTGAAGTTACTGTGAAAATCCCCTAGTTGCCACACTCTGGCACCTATTCGGGTACACTGAGGAAGAATTTAGCATGGCCAATGCACCCTAACCAGCACATCTTTCGGACTGTGAAAGGAAACTGGAGCACCCGGAGGAAACCCACGCAGTCACAGGAGATTCCGCACAGTCAGTGACCCAAGCCGGGAATCGAACCCGGGTCCCTGGTACCGTGAGGCAGCAGTGCTAACCCACTGTGCCACCGTGCCGTCCATAAAGGTCGTGAAACTTACAGAATACTGAAAGGCCTGGATAGAGTGGACGTGGGGAAGATGTTTCCATTAGTCGGAGAGACTCGGATCCCAGGACACAGCCTCAAAGTAAAGGAATGGTCCGATAGAACCGAGATGAGGAGAAATTTCTTCATCCAGAGGGCGGTGAATCTGTGGAATTCGTTGCCACAGAGGAGGCCGGGCCATTGAGTGTATTTAAGACAGAGAGGTTCTTGATTGGTAAGGAGATCAAAAGTTATGGGGAAAAGGCAGGAGAATGGGGATGAGAATCATATCAGCCATGATCGAATGGTGGAGCAGACTCAATGGGCCGAATGGCCTAATTCTGCTCCTATATCTTATGGTTTTGCAACCTCTCCTTCACAGTTTTAGAACCTCCAATCTCAGATCGACTGTTGACACCATGTTGCGAGCTCAAAGATGGCTTTCTGGAGTAATGTCTTCATTGGGCTGCAACGTAACATGTCGACACCCCCCCAGCCCCACCCCAGACATCCCCTCGTGGCCGAGGTCACATGACCATGGCAATCCAGGTAGGACACTTCACCACAATTCCATTTCAAACCCCAACACTGGTCGGGTCACAACTAGAGTACTGATCTCATCGCCACGCTTTGGGTAAGATGTGATCATTCATAAGAGGGCTGTGGAGGGAGATTTACCGGAACGATTACAGAGATGGGGATGATATTATCCCCGAGGATAGAATCAGAATCCCGACAGTGCAAAAGGACTCCATTCGGCCCATCGAGTCTGCACCAACCGCAATCCCACCCAGGCCCTATCCCCGTAACCCCACATATTTACCCTGCTAATCTCCCTGACACTAAGGGGCAATTTAGCACGGCCAATCCACCTAAACAGCACATCCTTGGAGTCTGGGAGGAAACTGGAGCACCTGGAGGAAACCCACGCAGACACGGGGAGAATGTGCAAACTCCACACCGACAGTCACCGGAGGCTGGAATCGAACCCGGGTCCCTGGCGCTCTGAGGCAGCAGTGCTAACCACTGTGCCCACGTGCCACCCCTGAGGGTTGGAGAAGCCGGGGTTGTTCTCCTTGGAGTGAAGGAGGTTGAGGAGAGATTTGATAGAGGCAGGCAAGATTAGCACAGCTTTAGACAAGGTAGAGACAGAAAAACTGTTCCTGATGGTACATGTGACCTCCGGCGCCTGTTCGGGAAACACTGAGGGAGAATTTAGCACGGCCAATGCACCCCTAACCAGCATGTCTTTCGGACTGTGGGAGGAAACCGGAGGAAACCCACGCAGACATGGGGAGAACATGCAAGCTCCACACAGACAGTGACCCAAGCCGGGAATTGAACCCACGTCCCTGGCGCTGTGAGGCAGCAGTGCTAACCACTCTGCCGCCGTGCCGTCCTTAGTTTTCCCTTTTCATTGAAATGAGTAGTCTCTGTGGTACAATCAGTTATCGTGTTCAGCTGTTAACTGAAAGGATGATGGTTTGATCCCACCCTGGGATGAAGTGCATTCGTCTTGGGGCACAGAATAGCTAGACAGTCAACATCTTTTCTCAAAGGTAGGGGAGTCTAAAACCAGAGGGCATAGGTTTAAGGTGAGAGGGGAGAGATACAAAAGGGTCCAGAGAGGCAATTCTTTCACACACAGGGTGGTGAGTGCCTGGAACGAGCTGCCAGAGGGAATAGTAGAGGCGGGTACAATTTCGTCTTTTAAAAAGCGTTTAGACAATTACATGGGTACGATGGGTGCAGAGGGATTATGGGCCAAACGTGGGCAACTGGAACTAGCCTCGTGGTTAAAAAAAAAGGGTGGCATGGATCAGTTGGGCTAAGGGCCTGTTTCCATGCTGTATACCTCGATGACACAATGACCCACAACAACCAACATCGTTCGGGCATTACGGAGACAGTGAATGATTGCAAAAGGAAATTGGTGGACATGAAAGAAATGAACTTGCAGGGATATGGGGATGGGGTGGGGGAATGGGACCTCCTGGATTGCTCTACAGAGAGTCACCTTGGATTCAATGGGCCGAATGGTCAGCTTCTGTTCAACAATGACTCTATGATATCACGTAGCGTCGAGGGAGCTTTACTCTGTATCTAACCCCGTGCTGTACCTGTCCTGGGAGTGTTTGATGGGGACAGTGTGGAGGGAGCTTGACTCTGTATCTAACCCCGTGCTGTACCTGTCCTGGGAGTGTTTGATGGGGACTGTGTGGAGGGAGCTTGACTCTGTATCTAACCCCGTACTGTACCTGTCCTGGGAGTGTTTAATGGGGACAGTGTAGAGGGAGCTTTACTCTGTATCTAACCCCGTGCTGTACACGGCCTGGGAGTGTTTGATGGAGGACAGTGTAGAGAGAGCTTTACTCTGTATCTAACCCCGCGCTGTACCTGTCCTGGGAGTGTTTGATGGGGACAGTGTAGAGGGAACCTTACTCTGTATCTAACCCCGTGCTGTAACTGTCCCGGGAGTGTTTGATGGGGACAGTGTAGAGGGAGCTTTACTCTGTATCTCACCCCGTGCTGTACCTGTCCTGGGAGTGTTTGATGGGGACAGTGTAGAGGGAGCTTTACTCTGTGTCTAACCCTGTGCTGTACCTGTCCCGGGAGTGTTTGATGGGGATAGTGTAGAGAGAGCTTTACTCTGTATCGAACCCCGCGCTGTACCTGTCCTGGGAGTGTTTGATGGGGATAGTGTAGAGAGAGCTTTACTCTGTATCGAACCCCGTGCTGTACCCGTCCTGGGAGTGTTTGATGGAGGACAGTGTAGAGAGAGCTTTACTCTGTATCTAACCCCGCGCTGTACCTGTCCTGGGAGTGTTTGATGGGGACAGTGTAGAGGGAGCTTTACTCCGTATCTAACCCCGTGCCGTACCTGTCCTGGGAGTGTTTGTTGGAGGACAGTGTAGAGAGAGCTTTACTCTGTATCTAACCCCGTGCTGTACCTGTCCTGGGAGTGTTTGATGGGGACAGTGTAGAGGGAGCTTTACTCCGTATCTGACACCATGCTGTACCCGTCCTGGGAATGTTTGATGGGGAAAGTGTAGAGGGAGCTTTACTCTGTATCTAACCCCGTGTTGTACCTGCCCTGGGAGTGTTTGATGGGGACAGTGTAGAGGGAGCTTTACTCTGTATCTAACCCCGTGCTGTACCTGTCCTCGGAGGTTCAGTGGGAGGTGGTGCATCTATAAAAAAATGGACAGACATAAAACTCATTAGAAATGGAGAAAGTGCTGGGAATTCTTGAGAAAAGCTTGGAATAAATGGGACGTGTGACAATGTAAATAATGAATGATATAAGTTCCTTCACACTGGGTGAGCTGGCTGCATAGCGGGCAAGTTGAATGTTAGCCTTGGCACCCTTTCCTCATGGCACTTGGCCCAGTTCTCTGGCATCGAAGGTGGGAGGCTGAAAGCGTTGAGGACTGTGATTGCCTGAGAGAGGCCTTGGAGACCCACAAGCAATAATCTGTGCCGGCCGTGCGTGACTGCTGAGGTAGCGAGCAGAGATCTCGCTGAATTAAACAGCAGTGACGATCGGTGGAGTGGGTTAAAGGACAAAACGTGTCCAGGGAATTATACTTGGCAGGGCTCTCCGCCAATGTGTCAAAGTTTAGTCAGAAGCAGGGGGCTGGCAGGGATGGTCTGAGGGATTGCCTTGAGGTAATATTACACGGGGGCGGCACGGTGGCACAGTGGGTTAGCACTGCTGCCTCACAGCGCCAGGGACCCGGGTACAATTCCCGGCTTGGGTCACTATCTGTGCAGAGTCTGCACGTTCTCCCCGTGTCTGCGTGGGTTTCTTCCGGATGCTCCGATTTCTTCTCACAGCCCGAAGACACGCTGGTCAGCTGGATTGGCCATGCTAAATTCTCCCTCAGTGTACACGAACAGGTGGCAGAGTGTGGCGACTAGGGGATTTTCACAGTAACTTCATTGCAGTGTTAATGTGAGCCTATCTGCGACACTAATAAATAAACCTTAAAACTTTAAAAGCCAAGGCTTGTCATGCTTTCTATCTTTTCTGAGACTCTCAGCCTGAGGCCTAGTCAAACCAAGCCTTTAGGCCTCGTTACCATGGCGACTAATTGCAGTTGGCTCTCGGGGAGTGACGAACAAGGGCCGGGGGGGGGGGGGGGGGGGGTTGTACCTGTCAGATTTACCCCTTCCACGACACACCCAGTGGCAAACTCCCAAGAGATTTCAGACTCTGTCTCGAGCATTGGCTGGGAAGATTTATTTTTCCTTGCGCTGTACTTTTCTGCCAAGTCTCTCACAAAGAAATTCCATTTGAAACCTGCAGCCTGAACGCCTCCATCTCTTCCACCCGCCGCCCCCCCCTCCCCCCCTCCCCCACATGCGCCCCCATCAGCAGACACATTCTCTGCTGTCTTTATTGGCACCTCTCGCACTCTCCGTCTCCCACCGCACGGAACATCGACAACAGAGGGAGGGAAAGTCGAGCGGCGTCTTTTACAGGGGTTTGTATCTCGGTGAGAAAACTTGGAGTTTTTATTGTCCATTAAGAGCTCCCCTGTAGCAGTCGGAGGGGCTGCTGGAAGATGGCGGCCTAGCCCAACGCACTGGTCTAGGGTCAAGAGTTCAAATCCCACCCTGGCAGTTCATGGAATTTAAATTCTCATTAATTAGTTAAATTCATAATCATTTTAATCCTAAGGTCACCAGGATATTAACATTCAATATCCTCCAACGATTAAGCACTTTAACTGAGAGAATCATAGAATCCCTACAGTGCAGAAGGAGGCCATTTGGCCCATTGTGAATGCACCGACACTCCGACAGAGCATCCCACCCAGGCCCTGTCCCTGTAGCCTTACATATTTATCCCACTAATCCCCCAACCCTCGCACACCTTTGGATATTAAGGGCAGAGCTTTACCAGCATGTCTGCCCATGGTTGACACGATCCCACCCAAGGCCAATGGAGAATGCCATTCTCCGAACCTCACCCGGCCCCGGAAACAGGGCGGGCATGCCGGTAAAATTCCGGCCTAAGTGGCAATTTAGCATGGCCAATCCACCTAACCTGCACATCTTTGGATACTAAGTGGCAATTTAGCATGGCCAATCCACCTAACCTGCACTTCTTTGGATACTAAGGGGCAATTTAGCATGGCCAATCCATCTAACCTGCACATCTTTGGACACTAAGGAGCAATTTAGCATGGCCAATCCACCTAACCTGCACATCTTTGGATACTAAGTGGCAATTTAGCATGGCCAATCCACCTAACCTGCACATCTTTGGATACTAAGTGGCAATTTAGCATGGCCAATCCACCTAACCTGCACATCTTTGGACACTAAGGGACAATTTAGCATGGCCAATCCACCTAACCTGCACTTCTTTGGATACTAAGGGGCAATTTAGCATGGCCAATCCATCTAACCTGCACATCTTTGGACACTAAGGAGCAATTTAGCATGGCCAATCCACCTAACCTGCACATCTTTGGATACTAAGGGGCAATTTAACATGGTCAATCCACCTAACCTGCACATCTTTGGACACTAAGGGGCAATTTAGCATGGCCAATCCATCTAACCTACACATCTTAAGGTGGAGATCAGCCATGATCTGATTGATTGGCAGAATGGGCTTGTGGGGCTGAATGGCCTCCTCCTGTTCCTATGATCTCAGGCAGCAGAATGCTACATTGTGGCTCACATAGTATCACCTCCCAGCATTCTAAAAGGATGTGCGTACTCCATAACATGGGATAAACTCATATCAAATATGACAAATTCCACAAATTAATAAATGTGGAAAAAGACAGGCTGCCAAACTGTGTTCCGCCATAGCTTCCTTCGGTTAAAGTCAATGCAGACACACTCACACTCTCTCTCACACTCTCTCTCACACTCTCTCTCTCACACTCTCTCTCTCACACTCTCTCTCACACTCTCTCTCTCACAC
>NC_135824.1:56710966-56718466 GCF_964213995.1 Mustelus asterias | reverse complement strand
AGACGCTCAACGTCTCAGCCTCCACAGCCCTCTGTGGCAATGAATTCCACAGACCTACCACTCTCTGGCTGAAGAAATTTCTCCTCATCTCTGTTCTAAAGTGACTCCCTTTTATTCTAAGGCTGTGCCCCCGCGTCCTATTCTCCCCTGTTAATGGAAACAACTTCCCTACGTCCATCCTATCTAAGCCGTTCATTATCTTGTAAGTTTCAATCAGTGTCAGTGTGTATGGAACCCAAGCCCCCATGAGAGTCAATGTGTGCGGAACCGGTACCCCAGTGAGAGTCAGTGTGTGTGGAACCCATACCCCAGTGAGAGTCATTGTGTGTGGAATCTGTACCCCGTCGTGAGTCAGTGTGTGTGGAACCTGTACCCCAGTGAGAGTCAGTTTGTCTCGAAACCGTATCCCAGTGAGAGTCAGTGTGTGTGGAACCCGTTACCTAGTGAAAGTCAGTGTGTGTGGGACCCGTACCCCAGTGAGAGTCAGTTTGTGTGGAACCCGTACCCCAGTGAGAGTCAGTGTGTGTGGGACACGTACCCCAGTGAGAGTCAGTGTGTGTGGAACCCGTACCCCAGTGAGAGTCAGTGTGTGTGGAACCCGTACCCCAGTGAGAGTCAGTGTGTGTGGGATCCGTACCCCAGTGAGAGTCAGTGTGTGTGGGACCCGTACCCCAGTAAGATTTGGTGTGTGTGGAACCCGTACCCCAGTGAGAGTCAGTGTGTGTGGGACCCGTACCCCAGTGAGAGTCAGTGTGTGTGGAACCCGTACCCCAGTGAGAGACAGTGTGTGTGGAACCTGTACCCCAGTGAGAGTCAGTGTGTGTGGAACCCGTACCCCAGTGAGAGTCAGTGTGTGTGGGATCCGTACCCCAGTGAGTCAGTGTGTGTGGAACCCATACCCCAGTGAGAGTCAGTGTGTGTGGGACCCGTACCCCAGTGAGAGTCAGTGTGTGTGGAACCCATACCCCAGTGAGAGTCAGTGTGTGTGGGACCCATACCCCAGTGAGAGTCAATGCGTGTGGAACCCATACCCCAGTGAGAGTCAGTGTGTGTGGAACCCGTACCTCAGTGAGAGTCAGTGTGTGTGGAACCCGTACCCCAGTGAGAGTCAGTGTGTGTGGGACCCGTACCTCAGTGAGAGTCAGTGTGTGTGGAACCCGTACCTCAGTGAGAGTCAGTGTGTGTGGAACCCATACCCCAGTGAGAGTCAGTGTGTGTGGAACCCATAACCCAGTGAGAGTCAGTGTGTGTGTGGAACCCATACCCCAGTGAGAGTCAGTGCGTGTGGGACCTGTACCCAGTGAGATTTGGTGTGTGTGGAACCTGTACCCCAGTGAGAGTCAGTGTGTGTGGGACTCATACCCCAGTGAGAGTTAGTGTGTGGGACCCGTACGCAGTGAGAGTGAGTGTGTGTGGAACCTGTACCCCAGTGAGAATCAGTGTGTGTGGTACCTGTGCTCCAGTGAGAGTCAGTGCGTGTGGGACCCGTATCCCAGTGAGAGTCAGTGTGTGTGGGACCCGTACCCCAGTGAGATTTGGTGTGTGTGGAACCCGTATCCCAGTGAGAGTCAGTGTGTGTGGGACCCGTACCCAGTGAGAGTCAGTGTATGTGGAACCCGTACCTCAGTGAGAGTCAGTGTGTGTGGAACCCGTACCTCAGTGAGAGTCAGTGTGTGTGGGACCGTATCCCAGTGAGAGTCAGTGTGTGTGGGACCGTATCCCAGTGAGAGTCAGTGTGTGTGGGACCCGTACCCCAGTGCGATTTGGTGTGTGTGGAACCCGTATCCCAGTGAGAGTCAGTGTGTGTGGGACCCGTACCCAGTGAGAGTCAGTGTATGTGGAACCCATACCCCAGTGAGAATCAGTGTGTGTGGAAACTGTACCCCAGTGAGAGTCAGTGCGTGTGGGACCCGTACCCAGTGAGAGTCAGTGTGTGTGGGACTCATACCCCAGTGAGAGTCAGTGTGTGGGACCCGTACCCCAGTGAGAGTCAGTGTGTGTGGGACCCGTACCCAGTGAGAGTCAGTGTGTGTGGGACCCGTACCCCAGTGAGAGTTAGTGTGTGGGACCCGTACCCAGTGAGAGTCAGTGTGTGTGGAACCCATACCCCAGTGAGAATCAGTGTGTGTGGGACCCATACCCCATTGAGAGTCAGTGTGTGTAGAACCCATACCCCAGTGAGAGTCAGTGTGTGTGGAACCTGTACCCCAGTGAGAGTCAGTGTGTGTTGTACCTGTGCTCCAGTGAGAGTCAGTGTGTGTGGAACCCATACCCCAGTGAGAGTCAGTGTGTGTGGGACCCGTACCCCAGTGAGAGTCAGTGTGTGTGGGACCCATACACCAGTGAGAGTCAGTGTGTGTGCAACCCATACCCCAGCGAGAGTCAGTGTGTGTGGGATCCATACCCCTGTGAGAGTCAGCATGTCTGTGGAACCCATACCCCAGTGAGAGTCAGTGTGTGTGGAACCCGTACCCCAGTGAGAGTCAGTGTGTGTGTGGGACCCGTACCCCAGTGAGAGTCAGTGTGTGTGGAACCCGTACCCCAGTGAGAGTCAGTGTGTGTGGGACCCGTACCCCAGTGAGAGTCAGTGTGTGTGGAACCCGTACCCCAGTGAGAGTCAGTGTGTGTGGAACCCGTACCTCAGTGAGAGTCAGTGTGTGTGGAACCCGTACCCCAGTGAGAGTCAGTGTGTGTGGAACCCGTACCTCAGTGAGAGTCAGTGTGTGTGGGACCCGTACCCCAGTGAGAGTCAGTGTGTGTGGAACCCGTACCTCAGTGAGAGTCAGTGTGTGTCGGACCCGTACCTCAGTGAGAGTCAGTGTGTGTGAGACCCGTACCCCAGTGAGAGTCAGTGTGTGTGGGACCCGTACCCCAGTGAGAGTCAGTGTGTGTGTGGAACCAATTGGAAGAAAATAATTCAAATACTTGGAAGGAGAGATCATTGCATTAGGGGTTTTTGTCCTTTTAAATGTGGGCCTTTTACATGCAGGCTATTGCTTTAAGAGTCTCTGCCCTCTGACCTTTCTGATGTGGGGTCCAGAGCGTTCATGTTGCTAGGCAGCAGCTGGAACTCGCTGATACGGATTCGCTCGGCCTTCCTGGAGAAAATGGAGTAATAAACGTAGACTTTCCCATTCCTCTTGAAGTTGGGGTGAAAGGCCAAGCCCAAGAAGCCCCTCTCGTCCCCCAACCAGGGGGAGGTCAGCACAGTCTCAGTCAGATTGAGGAATGGTCGGCTGACCTTTGACCCGTTGGCCAGGTAGACCCAGACCAGGCCCACCTGCTCGGCTATGAAGAAGCGGTGAGTCCCGTCGCTGGCGTGCAACATGGCCACCGGGTTGCGCAGACGGTTGGCCACCTCTTTCAGGCAGAGTTGCAGGCAGCCCTGGGGGTCCTCCCGCACCGCCCCCAGGTTGGCGTTGAGACGGTTGCTGGACAGGACGTTGGGGTAACAGTATTCGGGGTCCTTGAGCTCCAAGTAGCCGCAGAACTTCTCCCGGTCCGACTCCAGGTTCATCGTCCGCTGGTCGCCGGTCAGGAGGCTGAGCGTCGAGCGACAACGCTTCCAGAATTCGGTGCAGTAATCGCCGCAGAGTCCCGGCAACAACCGGACCGGGGTGTTGGCATCCTCAGCGTCGTACAAATGAGCGGCAAATGGGGAACACCTCTGAGCAAGAAAATAAAATAGATTGGCATTTATTTAGCACCTCAGGATGTGCGAACGCGATTCGCGGCTTCTTCTGAGGTAGCTGTTGTCAGGTGGAAAAATGGCTGCTGCTTCAAGCACAGCAAGATCCCACGCAGTGTGAAAATGACCCAGATAATCCCTGCTCGACTGATGTTCACTGAGGGGAATATATTGGCTACGACACCTCCTTGGCTCTTCAGGTAGTGAGCAGCCTTGAATAATTAACACCCCCCACTAAAACACCTCTCACCCCAAACCCCCCTGCCCCATCTATCCACACCTCCCAACACCCCCCTATCCACCGCCACCAAGAAAGGAACTGCCTGGGTCTTAGTTTGACGCCTCATCCAAGCGACAGCATGTCCAACAGGGCAGCTCTCCCTCAGTACTGCATAGAATCCTTCCAGTGCAGATGGAGGCCATTCAGCCCATCAAGTCTGCACTCACTCTCCAAAAGAGCATTCTATACAGGCCTTATCCCCGTAACCCTGCATATTTACCAACCCATTTAACCTGCACACCTTGGGACACCAAAGGGCAATTTAGCATGGCCAACTCACCTAACCTGCACATCTTTGGACTGTGGGACAGTGACTCTGTATCGTTACCCAGTGAGCGATCCTTACCCTGCTGAATAAACAGTGACTCTGTACAGTTATGATGTGGAGATGCCGGCGTTGGACTGGGGTAAACACAGTGAGAAGTTTAACAACACCAGGTTAAAGTCCAACAGGTTTATTTGGTAGCAAAAGCCACACAAGCTTTCGGAGCTGCAAGCCCCTTCTTCAGGTGAGTGGGAATTCTGTTCACAAACAGAGCATATAAAGACACAAACTCAATTTACATGAATAATGGTTGGAATGCGAATACTTACAACTAATCAAGTCTTTAAGAAACAAAACAATGTGAGTGGAGAGAGCATCAAGACAGGCTAAAAAGATGTGTATTGTCTCCAGACAAGACAGCCAGTGAAACTCTGCAGGTCTAGGCAACTGTGGGGGTTACAAATAGTGTGACATGAACCCAATATCCCGGTTGAGGCCGTCCTCGTGTGTGCGGAACTTGGCTATCAGTTTCTGCTCAGCGACTCTGCGCTGTCGTGTGTCGCGAAGGCCGCCTTGGAGAACGCTTACCCGAATATCAGAGGCCGAATGCCCGTGACCGCTGAAGTGTTCCCCAACAGGAAGAGAACAGTCTTGCCTGGTGATTGTCGAGCGGTGTTCATTCATCCGTTGTCGCAGCGTCTGCATAGTTTCCCCAATGTACCATGCCTCGGGACATCCTTTCTTGCAGCGTATCAGGTAGACAATGTTGGCCGAGTTGCAAGAGTATGTACCGTGTACCTGGTGGATGGTGTTCTCACGTGAGATGATGGCATCTGTGTCGATGATCCGGCACGTCTTGCAGAGGTTGCTGTGGCAGGGTTGTGTGGTGTCATGGTCACTGTTCTCCTGAAGGCTGGGTAGTTTGCTGCGGACAATGGTCTGTTTGAGGTTGTGCGGTTGTTTGAAGGCAAGAAGTGGGGGTGTGGGGATGGCCTTGGTGAGATGTTCGTCTTCATCAATGACATGTTGAAGGCTCCGGAGGAGATGCCGTAGCTTCTCCGCTCCGGGGAAGTACTGGACAACGAAGGGTACTCTGTCCACTGTACAGTTACACAGTGAGTGATCCTTATCCTGCTGAATAAACAGCCACTCTGTACAGTTACACAGTGAGTGACCCTTATCCTGCTGAATAAACAGTGACTCTGTACAGTTACACAATGAGAAATCCTTACCCTGCTGAATAAACAGCCACTCTGTACAGTTACACAGTGAGTGATCCTTACCCTGCTGAATAAACAGTGTCTCTGTACAGTTACACAGTGAGTGATCCTTACCCTGCTGAATAAACAGTGATTCTGTACAGTTACACAGTGACAGTTACCACATTATCATCCAGATCATTGATATAGATGACAAACAACAATGGACCCAACACCGATCCCTGCGGCACACCACTAGTCACAGGCCTCCATTCAGAGAAGCAGTCCCCCACAGCCGCCCTCTGGCTTCTTCCATTGAGCCAGTGTCTAATCCAATTTACTACCTCCCCATGTATACCCAGCGACTGAACCTTCCTAACTAACCTCCCATGAGGGACCTTGTCAAAGGCCTTGCTGAAATCCAGGTAGACAACATCCACCGCCTTCCCTTCATCCACTTACCTGGTAACCTCCTCGAAAAATTCTAATAGATTGGTCAAACATGACCTACCACGCACAAAGCCATGTTGACTCTCCCTAATAAGTCCCTGTCTATCCAAATACTTGTAGATCCTATCCCTTATCACACCTTCCAATAACTTGCCCACCACCGACGTCAAACTTACTGGCCTATAATTTCCCGGATTTCTTTTGGAACCTTTTTTAAACAACGGAACAACATGAGCCACCCTCCAATCATCCGGCACCTCCCCCGTGAATACTGACATTTTAAATATGTCTGCCAGGACCCCTGCAAGGACACTAGCTTCCCTCAAGGTCTGTGGGAATATCCTGTCCGGTCCTGGGGATTTATCCACTCTGATTTGCCTCAAGACAGCAAGCACATCCTCCCCTTTAATCTGTAAAGGTTCCATGACCTCCCTACCTGTTTGCCCTATTTCCGTAGACTCCATGCCCGTTTCCTCAGTAAATACGGATGCAAAAAAAACATTTAGTATCTCCCCCATCTCTTTTGGTTCCATACACAGTCTACCACTCTGGTCTTCAAGAGGACCAATTTTATCCCTCACTATCCTTTTGCTCCTAACATACCTATTGAAGCCCTTTGGATTTTCCTTCACTCTGTCTGCCAAAGCAACCTCATGTCTTCTTTTAGACCTCCTGATTTCCCTCTTAAGTAGCTTCTTGCACATTTATACTCCTCGAGCATCTGATGTGTTCCTTGCTGCCTGTACATTTCATACAACTCTCTCTTCCTCTTAATCAGCGTTACAATCTCCCTCCAGAACCAAGATTCCTTATTCCTATTTACTTTGCCTTTAATCCTGACAGGAACATACAAACTCTGCACTCTCAAAATTTCTCCTTTGAAGGCCTCCCACTTTCCATTTACATCCTTACCAGAGAACAGCCTGTGCCAATCCACACTTCCCAGATCCCTTCTCAATTCATCAAATTTGGCCTTTTTCCAGTTCAGAACTTCAACCCGAGGACCAGATCTATCCTTATCCATGATCAGGTTGAAACTAATGGCATTATGATCACTGGATCCAAAGTGTTCCCTCACACTCACATCCATCAACTGCCCTAACTCATTTCCCAATAGGAGATCCAATATCGCATCCTCTCGAGTTGGCATCTCTATATACTGATGTAAAAAATACTCCTGAACACATTTTACAAACTCTACCCCGTCTAAACCTTTAACAATATGCGAGTCCCAATCTATATGTGGAAACTTAAAATCCCCTACTATCACAACTTTGTGTTTCTTGCAGTTGTCAGCTATTTCTCTGCTGATTTGCTCCTCCAATTCTCGCTGACTATTGGGTGGTCTATAATACAACCCCATTAATGTGGTCATACCTTTCCTGTTCTCAGCTCCACCCATAGGGCCTCTGTAGACAAGCTCCCTAATCTACCCTGCCTGAGTACCGCTGTAACATTTTCCATGACCAACAATGCCACCCCCCCCCCCCCCCCCCCCCGCCTTTTATCCCTCTGCCTCTATCCCGCCTGAAACATTGGAACCCTGGAACATTGAGCTGCCAGTCCTGCCCCTCCTGTAGCCAAATTTGCTTAATATACAAAGATTGGAGGCGTAGTG